>NW_007107050.1:0-803 GCF_000164805.1 Carlito syrichta
CCTTAATTATGTTTTCAAATAGTTATTTTCTCCCTATTATTCAAACTGTTTGGTCTAGCAATTATTGTAATAATTGAATAAAATCTACTATTCTTAATTTGCCATTGTTTTCTTAAAGTTTTGACAATTTTTGTTTATATACTGTGAATGCCTATTTTCAGCTACATAAATGTTTTATTTTTCTTTTTAAAAATTCATTGAATAAATTCTACTTATAACTATGTGTCTTATTATTGGCTTTATATTCCTTGTGCTTTTTCTATACTCCTATTGTCATCTTCCACCTGCTGTCAAATAATTATATCAATATATGACACTTGTTTATTTGTTATCCTACTTTTAAGTTCAGTACTTTATGCACCCCCAGTCACTCCATTACCCCTACACATATACTAAAATACAAGTTTCTTAAGAGAAAGATCTTGTCTGTTTATTCCTCACTATACACTGGGTATGTAGAATACTGCCTAATCACAGTATTCAATAATTATGCATTAGTTGATTGGTTTTGAGTATCCTAAAAAGGTCTTTTATGTTTTAAAATCAAGTTACAATTAAAATCATTGAATAATAATATTGTTGTATGTAAGTAACTTTAGAGATGTATTCTGACCCTGCATTTTTATGAATGATAACTTGGTTTGGAAATAGTTACTTACATCTGCAATTTGGCAGATTTATAAATATGACCTGATTAAAAATAAAGAAGTAAAGACAACTTTTAGCAAGTCTATTTAGATACAGTTAAGAACTATTGTAAATTTGTGTTCAGTAAGACATTTCCAGGCATCACTATGATAAAA
>NW_007107051.1:0-824 GCF_000164805.1 Carlito syrichta
CAGACTGTAATCCCACGCCTTGGGAGGCTGAGGTGAGTGAATTGCCTGAGCCCACGGGTTCGAGACCCGCCTGGGCAACTTGGTGAGACCTCATCTTTACAATAAATCAAAAATTAACTGGGTGTGTTATCGTGCACCTGTAATTCCAGCATCTTGGAAGGCTGAGGTGGAAGGATCGCCGGAGCCCAGCAGGTCAAGGCTGCGGTGGCTGGGAGCGGCCACTGCACTCTAATCTGGGTGACAGAGTGAGACCTCCAACTCAAAAAAAAAAGAATTTGTACATCAAAAATTAGTTAGTTTTATAAATCTTTATTAATCTAGTTGGTAAAAAATTATATGCTACCACAAAATTTAAAAATTATATAATTTTTTAAAAATAAAACGTTTAACAAAGTAGGATGAATTCAGTTATTCTTTCTTTACAGATTAAGAAAATGAGAAATTAGATGGTAGCTCCTTATTCAAAGTTTTGCCACCAGCAACTGAGCTAGGACCTTGGCCTTAGAATTTTAAAGTTATTATTCTGCTTAAATTTCTTACTTTGCTCCAAGTTAATGATAGCCTTTCTCACACAAATATTACCAAAAAGAAGTATGTTGAAGCTTCATGATTGTGTTCAGAGATCTCTGAGAGAGATGATAGTTCATTATTATATTTTGATGTACAGCATGATTATTTTATTCTTTTTTTCATATTTCAATAAACATGATTTCTCCAGGAAATTCTAACAAACTTTTTTCCCCTTAAAGTCTCAATCTATCTAATGATCTGTAGTGTACTTTGTTATTTAGTGGCCATAATCACATCTAATTTTTCATGTCCTA
>NW_007107052.1:0-675 GCF_000164805.1 Carlito syrichta
TCTTCCCAGTACCATCAGTCATTTTCATATAGTATTACATTGGATGTTCAATGTCCATTATATGAGTGAGAACATGTGATATTCGGATCTTTGTTTCTGTGAGAGGTCACTCAGTATTATAGACTCTAGTTCCATCCAGGTTGCTGTGAAATTCATGATTTTGTTCTTTTTTATGGCTGCATAGTATTCCATCGTGTATATGTACCACTTTTTTTAATCCCGTCCTCTTTTGATGGGCAGCATTGTTGTTTCCAGGTTCTTGCTATTGTGAACAATGCTGCGATAAACATACGTGTGCAGGTATCTTATTTATAGAGTGATTTGAGTTCTTCAGGGTATATTCCCAGTAGGGGGATTGTGGGGTCATATGGAAGGTCGATTTTTAGAGCTTTTAGGAATCATCACACTGCTTTCCACAGAGGTTGCACTAGTTTACACTCCCACCAACAGTGTAGAAATGTTCCCTTTTCACCACACCCTCTCCAGCAGCTGTTATTTTTTGAGTTGTTGACAATTGCCATTCTGACTGGAGTTAGGTGGTATCTCAGTGTAATTTTGATTTGCATCTCCCTGATGATTAGTGAGGTTGAGCATTTCTTCATGTGTTTGTTGGCTGCTTGAATGTTTTTCTTTTGTGAAAGTGTCCTGTTCATATCTTTTGCCCATTTTTATAAT
>NW_007107053.1:0-679 GCF_000164805.1 Carlito syrichta
ATGTTAGGCCTTTGTCAGATATACAGTTGGCAAATATATTTTACCATTCTGTGGGCTGTCTCCCTGCTCTCTTGATGGTTTCTTTTGTTTGCAGAAGCTTGTTAGTTAGATGAGGTACCACTTGTCTATCTTATTTCTTAAGGTATTGGCTTTTAGGGTTCTGAATAGAAATTGGTTGCCAGTTCCAATTTCCATAAGGGTGTCTCCTGTGTTTTCTAAGATTCTTATACTTTGAGGTTTTACTTTTAGGTCTGTGATTCATTTAGAGTTAATTCAAAATCCTTTTTATTTGTGCATAACTACTTTTTCCATTCAGGAAAATAATCATCTAGGTGACTTGTTGTAGCCAACCAGATCTGGTGATAGCTAGCAGGTCCAGTGTGGCGATTTCTGAAAAAGCTAGAAACTGACCTTCCATATGATGACACAATTCCCCTATTGGGAATATACCTGAAGGAACTCAAATCATTTTACAAAAAAGTTACCTGCACATGTATATTTATTGCAGCTCTATTCACAATAGCAAAAACATAGAACCAACCATGTTGCCCATCGAAGCTGGACTGGATTTTAAAAAGTGGTACATATACACAATGGAATATTATGCAGCCATAAAGAAAGACAAACATATGGACTTATGCAGCAACTTGGATGGGTTCTGCATCACAGAATTTTTTTT
>NW_007107054.1:0-736 GCF_000164805.1 Carlito syrichta
ATTCCATAACATTGAAAGTCCCGGAACTATCTAGAGTGTCCATTATCAGAAGAGTGGTATGATACATTTTGATATATTCATAAAATGGGATACTATTCAGCTAAACCAAGAGATAATGATACATTCAACAGTGGTTGAATCTCAAAAACATTTTCAGGAAAATAAGTCAAACGAAAAAGAACACATACTCTGTGTGAAGTTCAGTATCCGTGGTGTCAGGAGGAGTAACTTAGAAAGAGGCCTGGGCAATGATGGGAAGACACTGTCTTGCTTTGGATGGTGGTTACATGGGTAAATACATCTATTGAAACTCATATCACAGCGAAGTTAAGTTCTGTGTCTTTCATTGTACGTATATTTTTGGGAGTAGTAGAAAATCAAAAAATTTTTTGGGCTTGTATTATCTTGGTAAAATATGTATAATATAGAATTTACCATGTTAACATTCTGTATTTTTTTTGAGTCAGACTCTCACTCTGTTGTCCAGGCTGGAGTGCAATGGCACAATCATGACAATCACAATGACTGATCATGGCTCACCATAGCCTCAACCTCTTGGGCTCAGGTGATCCTTCCACCTCAGCCACCTGAGAAACTGGGACTACAGTCATGTGCCACACGATGTCTGGCTAATTTTTAAATTTTCTGTAGAGATGAGTCTTGCTATGTTGCCTAGGCTGTCTTAAATTCCTGCACTCAAGTGATCCTCCCGCCTAGAACTCCCAAGTGCTGGGAT
>NW_007107055.1:0-732 GCF_000164805.1 Carlito syrichta
ATAAGCTATCTTGCAGGTATTGTCAGAAGAACATGTTTCTATCCTCAAATTTAATTTATTGAAAACATGATTGCATTCATTCAAGGAACAAGAAGTTCCCTGAGGCAAGTGAACAGTGAAGGTGGCAGAGTATTCAAAATTAAAGTTAAAAACAAATGAAATTTTGCAGGGCTCAGTGGCTTAGGCATGAAATCCCAACATTTGGTAGGCCAAGGTGAGAGGATTTTTTGAGCCCAGAAGTTCAAGACCAGCCTAGGCAACATAGCAAGACCTTGTCTCTACAAAAAAATAAAAAATTAGCCAAATGTAGTGGCACTCATCTGAGGTCCCAGTACCTCAGGAAACTGAGCCCAGGAGGTTGAGGCTGCAGTGAGCTGTGATCATGCCACTGTACTCTAGCCTGGGTGACAGAGTGAGACCCAAACACACATACATACACACAGAATAAGTGAAATTCTGACACATGCTCCAACATGGATGAACCTTGAGTCATATGTGAAATCAAAGAAGCCAGGCTCGGTGGCTCAGCCTGTAATCCCACATCTTGGGAGACTGAGGTGAGTGGATTGCCTGAGCCCATGGGTTCAAGACTTACCTGGGCAACTTGGTGAGACCTCATCTCTACAATAACTCAAAAAAATTAACCGGGTGTGGTAGTGCACACCTGTAGTTCCAGTTACTTGGAAGGCTGAGGCAAAATGGTCACCAGATCCCCAGCAGGTCAAGGCTGCA
>NW_007107056.1:0-786 GCF_000164805.1 Carlito syrichta
CCGTTTATGTGAACAGATCACGTTTGATGTCATTATAATTTGATATTCATCACATGACATTCTAACAAGAGAAAGATTATGTTTCCCTGAAATATTTAATGCACAGAAAAATATTAGCACTACATCGCATTCTGTGTATTCAAAACTGTCCCCATAAAACACCAACAATTTGCATATGTAAAATAATTCATTATATAGAACCGCTGTGACTTCTGTGTACCTAGTGGGAACCGCTGGCTGTCTACATGCATCCAGTCCCTCCTTCCAATGTATTTCCTCAACTGACTTAGCAAATCAGCATGTCCCACTCCTCTGGGCGTAGTGACTGGTTGAGGAACTCATGGTCTAATCATCAGAGTTAGGACTGCTGGGACCATAGGACCACTGTGGGGATAAGTCAGCTTTCAGATGGAGCATCTGATAGCCATCCCATCTCCCCCGATCAAAGAATAAAAAGGGGGCAGCCCCCTCGGGTCCCCTACTGCTGTGGGAAATTTTCTGTGCTCTCAATAAATCCTGCTTTCTTTAAAAAAAAGAAAACAGAAAGAAAGAAAAGGACAAGGTAACCACTGGGAGAGGGAGGAGGATGGCAGAATAGAGAGGAAAGGATGTGGAAGGAAGAGATTTGGAAGGGAAAGGGTCATCAAAATGACCTGGGAGGTTTGCAAATCGCCTGTTCATCCCTCACACTTAAATTGTTGAGATGTCACAACACAAGGAGCAGCTGAAACTCACTGCTATGTATGCTAACATAGATGCTAGAATGTTCTTTCTGATGTGAGCATA
>NW_007107057.1:0-1026 GCF_000164805.1 Carlito syrichta
TCCTGATCTGATTAGATTTGAAGACACAAGTGACTATATCTATTGATAGAGTCTGGACAGCCTGTGACATGGGTCACCAATAGAAATATGTAAAATATCCCTCATTGCATTGGCCTAACCAAGCAGCTGGGTGGCTGTGTATATAAGCCTTGAAAACATATTTTTTGAAAACCAATAAACATAGTGAGGTTGACTGTTTGTTCCTAATGCCACTGGACAGAATGGTAACAGAAGAGGATGAGCTTAGGGATTTGAATTCCCAGCTCAAGTACCTCATAAATAGTCTGAAGTTTCATTTCTTAACTCAGCCACTACTTGTTACATGTCTAGAGTGTCTGGAATGCTATTGCGTGACACTTGACAATTATCCAATAGGATTGGACATTTTACAACTAATTTTTTTATGACCTCTTTCTTGAAAATTTGACTGAATTTATGGTTTTATCCCATTGGTATCCCATTGGTGTCTGGTCCTCTCAGCCACTAAACTGTGTCACTTGTTCTGTTTAGGTATTTTTTTCCTCAAAGCTTAAAACTGTTGACCTTCTTAGTCATTCATTTAACTAGGGTTTAACTAGGGTGTGTTAGTGACTACTACAGAACTGGCACACTTTGAGGGGAGGGGGACACAAAAACTCGCAAAATTAACAACACTCATGCCAGCAGAGAGCTTACATGCTAGCGGAGCTTACATTGCAATATATCATTCACATTGATTTCTTTGATTTGATTGCTACTAATGTCTTTTAGGTAAAATCTGGCCTAGGTAAAGTCACCTTCCCTGTACTTTCAATCCAAATCAATCTTGAGATATTTTGTTTAGCCACAGCTGGTCTTTAGACTGGGACTGACACCCTCATGCTAATTCAAAAAATCTAGTAATTTGGCCGGGCTCGGTGGCTCAGCCTATAATCCCATGCTTTGGGAGGCCAAGGTGAGTGAATTGCTTGAGCCTGCGGGTTTGAGACTCTACTGGGCAACTTGATGAGACCTCTTCTCTACAATAAATCAAAAAAATCAGCTGGG
>NW_007107058.1:0-861 GCF_000164805.1 Carlito syrichta
TCACCTTATCTGGAAAGAAATGTGTAAAGTGAGGAAATGGCAGCAGCTCTGATTAAGGGACAAGAGATATGGTTGCTAGATGTGACTTCTGAGCTTCCAAGGAACATCTGAGGGCTTAACCATCTGCCTCCTCCACCCACAGAAGGACCTGGTGCCAGGAGACAGAGACATTCCTCTGCATGTGAAAGGTAGAGCAGGCCAAGGTCAAGGTCTGAGTCTTAGTCCAGACTTGGTCTTTACTTGCTCCATAGCATGAGCTTCAGCAGAAATGCAGAATCATCTTTGTGAGTCTTATTCCAGTCCTATGGCCATGACCTCAGGCAGTTTCTTGATACTCCTCTGACACATTCAATCCTATTCTGCTCCTCCTCAGACACATTTGATACTTCTTCATTGCCCAGAGAAAAAGCCTGGGTTCATTGCTATGCCACCAAAATCCACACTGGTTAGGCCTCTGTGTCCCTTGAGTGCACTCCTTGATAAATCCTGCACTGCAGCCTGGTCACC
The DNA here is from genome assembly GCF_000164805.1 of Carlito syrichta. NCBI lineage: Eukaryota > Metazoa > Chordata > Mammalia > Primates > Tarsiidae > Carlito > Carlito syrichta. The sequence goes on from NW_007107058.1 coordinate 508, forward strand.
ATATTCAGTGTCTCCTGAAACTCATATTTTACTCACATTCTCTATCTATCAAAATCCAAGTCAACTTTCAAAGTCTGGTTCAAGTCATTGTACTCTATCCTCATTGTCAGAATAAATCACTTCCTCCTTTGACTTCTGCAGTCTTAATCTCTTGTATCAGTAAGGATCTATTCAAGAGACAGAAACCATACCACCTATTTGGACAGAGAAAATTTAATATAAGTAATTCTTGCCAGGAGCAATGACTTACACCTGTAATCCCAGAGTTTGGGGGCCAATGAGAGAGGAGTGCTTGAGCCCAGGAGTTTGAGACCAGCCTGAGCAGCACAGCAAGACCTCGGGACTATAAAAATT
>NW_007107059.1:0-1309 GCF_000164805.1 Carlito syrichta
GAAGGGACACACACATGAGGCCAGTGGTGAATTCACTGACTCAGCTAAGAAGGAGAGTGAGTAGTACCCTGATGGCTGAAAGAGTGAGTGCTGCGTGTGGCCACTTCACTCCCAAGGGTCCTGCTGATGTTCTGAATTACATACAGATAGACTAAAATAGTTTACTAATTTTTTTTTCTTCTGGTACAAATAATTTGAATACAATTTAAGAAAATACAAAAATTTACATAAGAGAAATCATCCTTTCATTCAGATTTGACCCTTGGCAATATTCCTATATTTTTGTTAGACATGTAAATATAATCACAAAAAAAGATCATATTTTATGTTCTGTTTTGTTCCCAGACTTTTTCAATCAAAATGATACCCTAAACATTTATTACATTATTTACTGTTTTTAGAAATTTTCCAGCCTTTTTGAGAAGCAATCTATTTATTTTTTGTTTTTGAGTTAGAGTCTCACTCTGTCGCCCAGACTGGAGTGCAGTTGCCGCTCCCGGCCACCGCAGCCTCGACCTGCTGGGCTCCGGCGATCCTTCTGCCTTAGTCTTCCGAGTAGCTGGTATTACAGGTGCACGCTACCACGCCCAGCTAATTTTTTGATTTATTGTAGAGATGAGGTCTCGCCTGCCCAGGCGGGTCTCAAACCCGCGGACTCAGGCATCCACTCACCTCAGCCTCCCAAGGTGCGGGATTACAGGTTGAGCCACCGAGACCAGCTGAGAAGCAATCTATTTAATGATTCCCCCATTCTTGGCATTGAGTAGGTTTCGAATTTTTTCCATTGTTTGAATTAATGATGCTGTTGGTAGCCATGCACTTTAATCTTTGTCTAAGGCTTCAATTAGTTTCTTAGGATGGATCTCTGAAAATGAAATTCATGGACACAGGGCCTACGCTTTGTTTAAAGCCTTTTGATAACTGTGGCCAATTCAGAGCCCCCAAATTTATACTAACAGACATATGACAGTCCATTGGTTTATGAAAATTCCTTTTCTCCATGTGCTCACCAACATTGAATGATTTAGTGGAAAAGATAGCAAAAATAATTTGCAAACATATATTTGATAGGTTTAAAAAGTCACAAGTTTCATTAGTGTTTATTTATTTCTTTTATTTTTTGAGTTGGAGTCTCACTCTGTCACCCCAGCCTGGGAGTGCAGTGGCCACTCCCAGCCACCCGCAGCCTTGGCCTGCTGGGGCTCTGGGCTATCCTTTCCACCTCAACCCTTCCAAGTAACCCGGAATTACAGGCATGCTCTACTACGCCCTGCTGATTTTTTGATTTATTGAAAGATGAGGTCTCCCC
>NW_007107060.1:0-878 GCF_000164805.1 Carlito syrichta
CGATGTCAATTGGGCATCTCTTCCCCTTCAATTATTCAGTGGTTGATTTTAAAAAACAGTTTAAAATTTGACACAATTCCTAAGTGAGTCATCACAAGTTTGCACAGAGTTCCATTTTGGAGCTGCTGCCTCACCTGCCCCCTGGGAACGAAATAGGCTGAGCACTCAGGGAAGCTTGTCAGCTCCCCCAGCAACCAGGAACCCATCTTTGATGCCATTGGAGCAACCAGAGGATGAAGGGACCCATGGGAGGGAGCAACACCCACCCTCCTTCCGTGCTCATTTTTCTGAGTCTGTCAGTTTCCACCACTGGATTTTTTGTGTTTGATTGTTGTGCAGTCTTTATTATTTCACGAGGTGGGTGTTACACCATTCCAGGGTCTGGGATGTTTCTCTGTTGGATGCAGAGTTCCCATGGGACCTAGCATCTTGATGAACTATATTCAGCCAGGAGAGGAGCAGAGGGGCTGGCAGAGACCCACACATGAGGCCAGTGGTCAATTCACTGACAGTTAAGGAGAGTGAGTAGTAGTACCCTGATGGCTGAAAGAGTGAGTGCTTCGTGTGGTCACTTCACTCCCAAGGGTCCTGCTGATGTTCTGAATTACATACAGATAGACTAAAATAGTTTACTAATTTTTTTTTCTTCTGGTACAAATAATTTGAATACAATTTAAGAAAATACAAAAATTTACATAAGAGAAATCATCCTTTCATTCAGATTTGACCCTTGGCAATATTCCTATATTTTTGTTAGACATGTAAATATAATCACAAATAAAGATCATATTTTATGTTCTGTTTTGTTCCCAGACTTTTTCAATCAAAATGATACCCTAAACATTTATTACATTATTTACTGTTTTTAGAAATTTTCC
>NW_007107061.1:0-807 GCF_000164805.1 Carlito syrichta
TGGCTTAGCTTAGATAACTTGATTCTAAATTACTTCATCATGGTATATCAGGGAGAACCAAAAAACAAAAAAAACAATTTTATAAGAAATGTGCTTTTATTCTTTAGTCATCCTTAAGATACTCTCTGTTTCATGCAGTACACCTGTTAAGACACTTTTTCCACAGACTCATTAATTTTGATGCCTTTTAGTACTTCTGTTGCTTTTTATTTCACCTCTTCCACATCAGCAAAATGTTTCCCTTTGAGGACTTTTTTTCATTTGGGAAAACAAAAAATAGTTGCTCAGGATAAGATTGGGTGAATAGGGAAGGTGGGGCACAGGGGTCATGCAGGTTGTGTTCAAAAACTGCTGAACATTAAGTGCAGTGTGGACAAGTGTGCTCAAATCACTCATTATGAAAGAACTCTAAAAAAAAAATTATCTGAAGCCAAAGGCAGCCTCTCACAACAACACTAGCTGGTACACTGATGCTGATGGGTTCCTAGAACAGATATCTAGCAGGGGAAACCTGTACTAAAGGGGCCTGCTCTCCAAAAAATATATATGCCTCATATATAGGCAGACTCTGGATAAGTGTGCAGAAAAATAAACAGTCTTCCTCCTCAAAGAATTGATCTCTTTAGAATTTAATGATAATTCTTTTTCAGCATACCTTTTGCTCTGGCTGCCAGTTTTGTGTCCTTTTAATATTAGAAAGATATCCTCCAGGTTGTGTGTAAAAATGTTGCACAGTTTACTGTACCAAACTGGTGGAAGTCTAATTCTGTAGTTACCTAGGAAAAAACAGGCTCTAGGACCTTATAA
>NW_007107062.1:0-859 GCF_000164805.1 Carlito syrichta
TCCTATAATAGTCTCGTTGTCTTGATCTCTGTCTTCCTGCTACACTACAAGCTATGTCCTTGCACAAAAACTCACATGGGCTTTCCTGTGTCCCGCTAATTCTTTTTTTTTTAATTTGAGTTAGAGTCTCACTCTGTCACCCAGACTGGAGTGCAGTGGCCACTCCCGGCCACTGCAGCCTCAACGTGCTGTTCTCTGGTGATACTTCCACCTCAGCCTTCCAAGTAGCTGGAATTGCAGACATGCACTACCATGCCCGGCTAATTTTTTGGTTTATTGTAGAGATGAGGTCTCACCAAATTGCCCAGGCAGGTCTCGAATCAGCAGGCTCAGGCAATCCACTCACCTCAGGCTCCCAAAGGCGCGGGATTACAGGCTGAGCCACCAAGCCTGGCTTCCTGCTAATTCTGAAGCTCATCCCTTCTGTCTTCACCTCTGGAATTATTCTAGATGGCACATTAGGTAATTAAGACAGTTTTATACCCAGACAAGGAATGAGGCAAGCAAGGGTCCATTGAGACACTTCTGAATATGTGAACAAGGAGGATTTGGTACAACTTCACACCAGGGTACAGTTGTGCATATCAGTGTCTCCATGAGTGTTTCTGGTTATTCTTCATCTTCCTTCTCCACAGAGAGGCTTTTCCACCCTTGGGGACACTGGGATTCTTATGGGTTTCTGATTGAAGAAAAGAAAAGGAGAATGGATCCTTGTTGGCTCTGCAAAAGGTTACAATCTGTTTGCAGGCAGGACACTTTTGCAGTGACTTCCTTTCAGCCTCAGTCCAACATACATATTTGATGGATGAAAACAGAGACATGGACCCACTGACTAGGATGCTACCTCCAGGAATAGGCA
>NW_007107063.1:0-868 GCF_000164805.1 Carlito syrichta
CCCTTATTAAACTGACAAGCTTCTGCAAAGCCAAAGAAACCATCAAGAGAGCAGGGAGACAGCCTACAGACTGGGAAAAAGTATTTGCCAACTCCAGGTCTGACAAAGGCTTAACATCTTTGATCTACAAGGAACTCAAACATGCTGAAAATAAAGAAACAAACAACCCCATTATAAAATGGGCAAAAGACATGAACAGACACTTCACAAAAGAAAACATCCGAGCAGCCAACAGACATATGAAGAAATGTTCAACTTCATTAATCATCAGGGAGATGCAAATCAAAACCACACTGAGATACCACCCAACTCCAGTCAGAATGGCAATTATAAACAACTCAAAAAATAACAGGTGCTGGAGAGGGTGTGGAGAAAAGGGAACACTTCTACACTTTTGGTGGGAGTGTTAATTAGTGCAACCTCTGTGGAAAGCAGTGTGGCGATTCCTAAAAGCTCTAAATACCTACCTCCCATATGACCCCGCAATTCCCCTACTGGGAATATATCTGGAAGAACACAAATCACTCTACAAAAAAGACACCTGCACACGTATGTTTATCGCAGCATTGTTCACAATAGCAAGAACCTGGAAGCAACCATGCTGCCCACCAAAAGAGGATTGGATTAGAAAAATGTGGTACATATACACGATGGAATACTACGCAGCCATAAGAAAGAATAAAATCATGAATTTTGCAGCAACCTGGAGGGAATTAGAGTCTATAATACTGAGTGACCTCTCACAAAAACAAAGGTCCGAGTATCATATGTTCTCACTCATATAATGGACCTTGAACATCCAATCTATTACTATAAGAAAATGACTGACAGTAGTGTGAACTATGGGGGGGGAGGGAGATGGGATTAT
>NW_007107064.1:0-1087 GCF_000164805.1 Carlito syrichta
CTCTATTTACCTCCACAGTCTGCTCCAAGACAGCTGGTTAATGCCACCCTCGTGCCTGCTGGAAGAGTGGCCGGAACAAGTCGCCATTCTACATCTACAAGAGACCTTTATAGAACTCTCACCTTCACAAATCTTCACCTTCAGTGCCTATCTCTGGGCCCTGTTCTGGCTGGTTCTGTGCCCTTCCCCCACCTCACCCCACAACGCCCACATCCAGCAGGAAGCAGCCAGAGAGAGTAACGACGCCCCTCTCCCAAATAAGCAGAAAAGGTGGGACTGAAAGGTGCAGACCACAGTCAGAAGGGCATCCCCAAGATGGCTCTGCCACTCAAAGACAACAAAGGCCGTAAATTCCTGCCTCTCCCGTGCGCGCGAAACTTAAACTCATGTACAAACATTATCTCCCTATAGGAATGCTACCTCATAGTCTCCTCCAATAAGACTCAGGCACGGCACTGGCCTGCCCCTGCAAGGTTCATAAATATACATTTCTCCCTACATAACTCTCTCTCTCTCTTATTCCCTCTCTCTGTCCCGTCACTCTCTCGCCTTTTCTCTCTCTCTCTCTCTCTCTCTCTCTCTCTCTCTCTCTCTCTCTCTCGCTTTTTCTCTCTGTCCCCACCACTCTCGTGTTAGCTCTCTCTCTCTCTCTCCCTCTCTTACTTTCTCTCACACTCCCTCCCCCACTTTTGCTCTCTCTCTCTATCCCCGCCACTCTCTTACTCTCTTGCTCTCTTTCTCTCTCGGTCTCTCTCTCTTTCTCTCTCTCTCGTCCTTCCTCGGTTACAGTCCCTTCGTGTAACTGCCCCTTTAATAAATCTCTCAGTTCAGACCGGTGTGGAGTCGTTACTGGGCGCCCCCAAAACTTCTTTCACAAAGAAAGCAGAGAAAAAAGGTCATTTTTTTCATTTGGAGCACTGGAATTTCAGTGTTTAAAGCATCATTAACTAATATTTCTAATTCTTAGCTTTTGTCAGTATCACAAGCACTCATATGCTACTTGCTCTATTAATACTGCTTTTAAAAAATAGTCTCTAAAGCTTGAGATAAGAGTTTGTTTATGAAAACATGCAACTAATTGAAACTT
>NW_007107065.1:0-1532 GCF_000164805.1 Carlito syrichta
ATTATGACCTCATTGTTCAACATTTCTAAATCAGATTACAACAATAAAATTAGAGGGAGTGTGATAATGAGAATGTCACATATAAAATTAACTGTATATATACATGTCATAGAAAATAAAACCTTGAGGAATATTTTGGATTTTATAGAGCCAAATTGTAAAATTTTCTTTGTTTTTTTAGAAATTGTATTAATAAAATAAACTGAAATAATTGAAAAATAGATAATTACAAAATAAAATTGTGTAAATGTTGAATTATCTTACATAGCCTCCCACAGAAATATATATATCTGTTTTGTCCGTAATTGTGAAATTGCAACAGCACCATTAGAATAAAGAAGAAAGAGATATGTGAACGTGACTTCATTTGTATTTTTCTTTTTCATCATTTACTCAAATATATTATAAACAATGAGAATATGCTATTTATGTCTTTTATGTGTCCCAATAACAAATGAAAGATAGAGATATGATTCAGTACACTTTAAACTAATAGAAAAGCTCATTCTAAAAAAATACAGAAGCAATTCACACATTTATATCTAATCAAGTAAGTTATAACAACCTAGATAATAACATTAGAAGTTTGCTAAATGCTCCGCTAAATTCATATTTTGTTTTATAAACAACAATCATCAAACAATGTACCTCCTTGGTGAAAAATTGTATCACGTCATTCATGCATGTCCAGTTTTAAGTAGTTTTTGCCTGGGACAACTGATACACAACACATTTTTTCTGCAGACACCTTATTAATTCACCATGTCTGTTAACTCCCTAAATAGTCACAACTCTGCTTTGGAGGATATTTATAGATTCATCCTAAAAATATTTACTACTAGGCCCTATATTAGTTTCCAGAGCAGACCTGGTCCTGTTCTCTGAGCTTATACAGATAGCTAGGTGGTAACATTAAAATGCGATGGGTGTTATGGTAAAGAAATTACAGGGCACTATGAGAACATATGTCAAGGGAACAAGCATAACCTTGTCTCAAGTTCATGGAAGCTTTTCATAGACAATGTATTTTAAGTTGTGACAAAAATGAGTATGAAGAAACAAAACACAAGAGATCATGGAGAGTGTTGCAAGCCAAGGAAACAACATGCAGAGAAGTCTAGAGGCAAGATGAAGTCAAAGTTTTATAAAGAACTGAACTCATATAAATAGACAGTCAAGAAATGAGTACAGACTACAAAGGCATAATCAACTGTGTCAAGGAGTTAAGGAGATTTGGAATGATTGAGGTAAGCAGGAAAGTGACAGCAATCAATTTTTATTTTCAGAAAATTACTTTATTTGCTCAATGGGGAATAGATTGGAGAGAATAAGAGCCTGGGACAGAGAAAATGGCCACCTGATTTGGGGTGGTAGAAGTGTGGATGGGAAAAATAGATTTGTTTGAGAGATTTGTGATAGACCTGACATATTTCACTGTGCAGAGTAGAAGACAGAGACAAACCAAGATTTCTGGCTTGTGCAACTTAACAGATGAGAGTCATTTTGAGACAGAGAACACTAGGGAAGAGCGA
>NW_007107066.1:0-1478 GCF_000164805.1 Carlito syrichta
CAGAGAATGGTGAGGTTCTCTGCCCCTATTTCCTTCAAGGCTGCTCATAGGTCTCTGCTGAATCCACCCCAAGGATCTCCTTTTGCTAAGGGAACTGCTCCTCCCCACATACCCTGTTCAATTTCTTGTTCTGCAAGAGCTTTATGGGTATTGCACTCAGTTTACTCCTCAACAACCTCCTGCAAACAAAACTCTACCTCAGACTCTGTTTTCAGGAAACTCAACCTCAGGAAAAGCTATCTATACATTCTCTGTTACATTTCTAAATGCAGCAATCTACTGAGCCCTTCAAGATGCCTTTCAGATTAAATTACAAGTTCTCATTTAAGAATGGATAAGCTGGGGTTTGATCCAATCTTCTTTTCATAAAGTCCACTGGAATGAACGGACAGTATGCCATGATCTAATAGCTCATAGGAGGCAGAGTTTTCCATTTCAAGCAGTGTGATTCAAGCAATTATGCAGCAATTATTTAACTTTTAGCACAAATAATGGAATATACTCTACAAATTGTCACCTTTTCTAAGTGTGACAATTGTGTGCCAGAAAACTACCAAATACTAAGATAAATTTCTCATTTGCAAGATTGCAAATTCCATCTCTTCAGAGTCATTTAATCACAAGTGTTTTTGGAGGGACTTTCATGCACCCCACACTGGATGTGACAGGGGCCGTGTGAAAACACTTAGCATGGCCTCTCTTCACAAAGAGCTTGAAATCAGGAGGGGATTCAAGAAGTATATTCATCATCAAATATAGGAAAACAGAATTGCGTTCGACACTGTGGTTTTCTAACTGCCAGATACTGTTGATTGCTCAAATCTTTTTGCCCGCAGAGTTCTCCTTTTTTTGGAACATGTGATTAGACTCAGTCAATGACAACAATCATCTTCCTCATAGGATAGGTTATTTTTCAGGTTCATTTCTAATTAAGAATGGCTCTGTGGCCTGCTTAAGGTTAATGAGATGTAAGAGTTTATCAGTAGGGGATTGTGGTGATACTTCTTGTTAGTCTTGCTTCCCTGAATGCAGATATGATATGATACCTGGAGCTGCATCAGTGTATTTATGTATGAATAAGCTATTTAAATTTGCATAAATCATATGTAACATAACACTTCTTACATTTTCACTGAACAATAAAGTTTTGAGATTTCTCAATGTTTTATATGTAGATATATTTTCTTCCTGTTAACTGAGAAATAAGCCATCAAATAAAATTATAGCAACATAAATATATGCCGGGCTCGGTGGCTCAGCCTGTAATCCCATGCTTTGGGAGGCTGAGGTGAGTGGATTGCCTGAGCCCGCGGGTTTGAGACCCACCTGGGCAACTTGGCAAGACCTCATCTCTACAATAAATCAAAAAATCAGTCGGGCGTGGTAGCACTTGCCTGTAATTCCGGCTACTCAGAAGGCTGAGGTAGAAGGATCGGTGGAGCCCAGCAGGTCGAGGCTGCGGTGGCTGGGAGCAGCCA
>NW_007107067.1:0-654 GCF_000164805.1 Carlito syrichta
CCTTATATCTGTCCATTTTTAAGGCTGCATAATATTCCACTGTGTATATACCACATTTATTTTATCCATTCATGCTTTGATGGGCAACATGGTTGGTACCATGTTGTTTGCAATTGTGATTAGAGCTGCAAAAAACATACTTGTGCAGGTATCTTTTCTGTAATATGATTTGTGTTCCTCTAGGTATATTCTCTATAGTAGAATTACTGAGTCACATGGTAGGTAAATATCTTGTCCCTTTAGAAACCATCACACTATTTTCCAAAGATGTTGCTCTACTTTTCACTCCACATGCATTGCATAATCATTTATTTTTCCCAAATCCTTACCAGCCTCTGTTACTGTTTGTTTTATTATTGATGGCCAGTCTTACAGTGGGTATGCGGTATTTCAAAGTGGTCTCATTTGCATTTCTTTGATGAAGTGTGAGGTTGAGCAATTTTAATGTGTTTGTTGCCTGCCCGTATCTCTTCTTATGAAACGTGTCCTATCACGTATTTTGTACACTTTTCAAAGGGAATGTTTGTCTGATTTTTCTGATGTTAAAGTTTCTTGTGGATCCTACATATTATGCTTTTTTACAGATATATAGAAAGAGAATCGTTTTTTCCCACTCTGTTGACTGTATCCCTGCTCTTCTGGTGTTTTCTTTAG
>NW_007107068.1:0-843 GCF_000164805.1 Carlito syrichta
CTTTTCTACAAAAAAATTTAAAAAATTAGCTGGGTGTGGTGGTGCATGCCTGTAGTTCTATTTACTCCAGAGGCTAGGTCAGGAGCAGCCCTTCAGCCCAGGAATTTGAGACTGTAGTGAGCTGTGACCATACCATTGCATTCCAGTCTGGGTGACATTGCAAAACCCTGTCTGAAAAAAATAATTGAATTCTAAGCCAAGCTGTATCAGTATTATGTGACCCTAGGTACCTGACTTCTTTAAGCCTTAGTTTCCTTACCTGTAAAATAGGGATGATAGCAGTACCTACTTCCCAGGTTTGTAGTATATATGAAAGCAGGAAATGTAATAAATTGCTTAGCACAGGTCCTGCTATACAGCAAAACAATACATATCGTTAAAATTACCATCATCATTATTTTAAAAAAATTACCCTTTATTGGGGTAAAATTTACATACAATAAAATGCACCCATGAATTATGACAGATGTGATACCTGTTAACTATTGCCATAATTCAGATATAGAACATTTACATTAGCCAAAAACCATGATTTTAAAATAGAAAAACTAGTGTCTTATATGGTAGTAATGCAATGGAGAAGTCACTGTGTAAAGCAAAATATCAACCATAAAAGAGAATGAGTAAGTGCTAGCTATAATTACAAAATGAGGGGAAGGCATGTTCATTTTGAGGGAGGTGGGACAGGCCAGGTGTACTGCACATGATTGCTTCTGTACTATACTGGTTCTTTGGTGGAAGAGCTCATTCACAATCCATTACGTGTTTGGAGTGGGGCTGTTTTATCCTCAGCTCCAGTCTCATCATTTCTGCTGCAGTTCTTAGAAATAAATCTCTCTTACC
>NW_007107069.1:0-1152 GCF_000164805.1 Carlito syrichta
CTCTTCATGTACGTCACTACTGTCCACATGCTTTTTGCATAATGAAGTCTGGAATAAGTCCCTGCACATACCCACCAGCAGGCATGAGAACAGAAAGAAGGTAGGTTGGGAAAGGAGTTATAAAAGATGAGGGTAGAGAAAAGAAGAGAGGGCTGCAGGAGAGATAGAAGAGATCTGAGTTGTTCTTGATGGGCATGCAACATGGGTTTTATTTCTGAATCATGTTTATTATTCATAAGCTGGGCATCTGTGAATTCTACAAATAAGAACATTCACTTATCTTAGTTTTCCTAAACCTCTTTCACTAGTAAACAATTATGATCTAACTGGTCTGAAAAATCCATTAAAGTGGTCATCATGTCTCCTTTGTCTTCTGTTCAATTCACTGAATTTCCAGAACTAAGCAAATTACCTGTCATAATCTGGGTCACAATATTTATTGAATAAAAACAAATGATTGGAAATTGAGTAAATTTATCTATTTTGTGGTAAATATAATACAAGTTCAACACATCAAGATTTTTTAAGTCATTTTTCTCTTAGTAACAATTTTTTTCTCTACTATATTCTACTAAGCAATTCAGGAGATGTGGAGTAAAATAAAGCCATATATCATTATGATTAATTATGTAGAGTCAGGTATTACTAAATGATGCTCCTGAAGGCTAATGAATTTTGACATTATCATTCTTATTCTAATCCTGCATATACTTTACTTTTCAGTCCCTTATTATACCTATTTAAAGACAGTTATACTATGAATGTAAACATCAGCTGCACTCCAGAAGCATACAGAGATGTTTTAGTATTAACTGAAACTAATTTTATTTAAACTTGGGATAATTTTCCCATTACAAATGGAATAACCGTTGTCATTTTGTTACTTGAAATCTACAACAGTGTAATATTTTAAGATTTCAACGTATTGTAGCTACAGAAGTATTTGAAGTTAAACAGAAAAAACCTTGTACATTGTTATTGACTTCAAAATATCTCTATGGATGATTTTATTTACATTGTCAATGCATGTGACTTAAAAAAACAGATTATAGCTATTTTGAGACTAATTTTCAATTCTCTAGTCAATTTTTATTCTTAGTATATTTTACTGCAAAATCAAAACAGAGTTTTGCATGACATGTTCATACCCTT
>NW_007107070.1:0-304 GCF_000164805.1 Carlito syrichta
GACAGGTCAAATCAAAAACACTTTAGAATTCAGTATTTGAACAAATCATGCTTTCCCAAAGATGACAGCGAACCGGTCATGTCGCTCAGTGTGGCACCATGGAGTTGTGCACTTTTTATACAGGAAACGTTGCATACTGCTCTGCTAGGCCTTTGAATTCAATGTAGGATAATACACGCTGAAAAACAGGGAAAATCAAGAGTCACGCCAAAAACCAAACCACTGTAATACTTGTTGCCCCCCCATTCTGTGACGTGCCGTTTGAAGGAATGTCTCCCATGGAAGACTGTTGTTTTCCGGAAAG
>NW_007107071.1:0-1134 GCF_000164805.1 Carlito syrichta
ACAGGGACCTGTCAGCTGCCAGTCACAAGTCTCCCTCTCCGCCTCAGCAACCGTCTCTCCTCTCTCCCCAATGCTTCTTTTGGTTGTTATGGTTTTCTCTTTGCAGGATGAGATTCTGGTGAGTACCAGGACTGGGGCTCTTTGGCTTGTGAAGTGAGGGGAGGAAGGGACTTCTGGTAGTGGCAATCTGCAGGGGCCAAGAGGGCAACTTTTGGCTCAAGCTGTCCCCACACACCAGCACCTGATGTCTCACACCTGTCCCCAGGCTGGGAGCAGGCACAGTCACATACATAGCTGCACCCATCAGCAGGCATGAGCTGTGAACCTACTTCATGCAGAGCTGGACCATGCACAGCTGCATGGATGTAAAGGCCTGACAGAAGCCTAGCACTGAGTGGATGGCCCTTAACATCTGGTGGGTGGTTGCAGGTGTGTGAGAGGCATATTTTTAAGAATGTAACAGCTGGGCTGGGTGCAGTGGCTCATGCCTGTACTCTCAGCACTTTGGGAGATGAAGGCAAGGGGATTGCTTGAGGCCAGGAGTTCAAGATCAGCCTGGGGCAACATAGCAAGACTTTGACTCTACAAAACTAATAGAACAAATTAACTTGGGTATGGTGGCCTGCACCTATAGTCTCAGCTAATTGGGAGGCTGAGAAAGAAGGATTGCATAAGCCCAGGAGGTCGAGGTTGTGGTGACCCATGGTCATGCCACTGCACTCCAGCCTGAGTGACAGAGTGAGATTCTGTCTCAAAAGAAGAAGACAAGGAGAAGGAGGAGGAGGCAAAGGAGGAGGAGGAGGAAGAGGAGGAAGAAGAAGAAGAAGAAGACAGTCATCACCTCCAGAATTGAGTAAAGAGATGAATGAAAAGTCAAGAGACAAGTCACTCCTCATCTGACTCCCTGCTCTCTGCCCTTCAGTGTCTATGGAGTGACTCTGACTCAAAAGAAGAAGACAAGGAGGAGGAGTGGAAAGAGGCAGAAGAGGAGGAGGAAGAGGAAGAAGAATAATAAGAAGTGCCCTTTGAAGCCCACTTGTACACATGAACCCAAGGCCTTATGTTCCAGAGACTGTAGTTTCCTTGTTAGACTCTACAGATTTGTACGATTGTTAGCTTAATGACTGTTACCTT
>NW_007107072.1:0-950 GCF_000164805.1 Carlito syrichta
CCAAATCCACCCTGCAACTCACGCCTCTGTCCCATGCACTCACACTCACACACTCGTTCACACTGGGACAACTCCACTTTGCTGGACTCCCTCAACCCTGCTCTGGCTATGTTGGGTGGATTCCCAGGGCCTTGTTGAAAGGGCGCCCAGCCAGTCTCTTCTGTTACAGAACTAATACTGTCTCTGCAACTTCACACAACTTTGGGCCACCTGCATAACCTTAAGCAATGCAAAGTCAAAGAGCCATATCCATAGAAAGATGCAATGTCATACTGTAATACAAATTACTTTGAAATTGTGTGGAATCCTTCTGTAGAGTAAAACACTATGCATATTAAATAACTGAACAGCTGATGATTACATATTTTTCAAATTATAATTTCCAGATTTACAATTCATGAAAGAGTTAGATTGTTGTCTTTACTAATGAACTACCAAAAAAAATTAAAAAATTTTTTTTAACTTAAAATTTTATTGTAACCTTTCCAACTTCTTACATCTCTGGTGATTATTTAGGTCAATAGAATTATTGTTAAATGACAGAAGAAATTAGGCTATTACCCACACATTAATTATGTTTATTTGTCTTGAGTATCTGAAAACAAAGAGGTCACTACAGCTCTCTAAGTTATTTCCTGAATATAATAATAATGGTATGTAAATAGAACTCTGTGTATTTCAAATACATTATCTCGTTTGATCCTCAAAACAACAGTTAAGCATATATCTTTCCCTTAACTGCACAAATGAGAAACTGAAGCTTATAAACATGATAATGTAGCCAAGGTATAGTGTTTAATCTATTTCAGAACTCAACTTGTCTGTTGACACTAATCTCATGTTGTTGATACTTTAACACACTGCTTAAAATAAATATTCGTGTCTACGAAATGAACACTTACATCTAATGAGAAGACATATGTCTAAGAAGGAGAACAATTATTGTAAGG
>NW_007107073.1:0-778 GCF_000164805.1 Carlito syrichta
CCTCTCATGCCAGAGGGTCTTAGGGTAATCAATGTTCCTGTGTCTGTTTGTCCCTGAACTCAGCACATGGTGCCTGCCGCTCAGCAAGTGATTACTGACTCTGTGTCCACAGAAAGGCCAAACAAGTCACTTTTTAGAATGAGGCAGTGACCAGCATATTATTTTAGAAAAGCTAGTTTTAAAAAATGTATTTCAAAGGACGACAGTGTTTTTAGAGTCTAATTTAAACTTTTAAGTTCTTCACAGATGTTTGCTGGAATCATTTTCTAAAATAGAATTGGCACAATCTGCATTGTGCTTGGACTTCCTGGTTTCTTTGTTTCAGTTTTTAAGAGTTGCTACAATTCCTTCTGCCTTGTGGTACAGCTGAGGTCCTCATTGCCAAGGCAAGTGAGCTCTGATTGGTGGTTCAGATGAAACAGCTCTAATTGGTTGGTTCAGATGAGCTTTGGTTGGTTGGTTCACGTGAGCTCTGATTGGTTGGTCCAGGAGATCTTTGATTGGTATGTCCAGGTGAGCTATCATTGGTTGGTTTCTAAACCCACAGAAAAAAAAGTACATTTTGGGGGAACTCAGAGTATTTTCAAACCCTAATCGGCAAATGGCTTTTGGGTTCTGTTTAATGTTGAAATTGTATTTTATTTTATTTCATTTTATTTTTTGAGTTGGAGTCTCACTCTGGAGTGCAGTGGCCGCTCCCAGTCACCGCAGCCTTGATCTGCTGGGCTCCGGCAATCCTTCCTCCTCAGCCTTCCAAGTAGCTGGAACTACAGGTGAG
>NW_007107074.1:0-831 GCF_000164805.1 Carlito syrichta
TCGCAGTTTATACTAGTCAAACTGCATTAGGGCTCTTCCCTCTTTTACTAAACAAAATCCAAAGTCTTTAGCTTTTATTGAGTTAATTGGTTATAAATGCTAGATAACATGGAGTTAACCATGTATGCAGGAAAGATGCTGTCAAATTCACCACACATCCCTTTTTCACCTTCAGGACCATGATAGTTTAAGGGAACAATGGTTTAAATATCCATACACTTTCTGCACATTGAATTCTTTTCATTCCTTTTACATCTAATTTAGCTGTTTTCAAACTACACTGTGCATAAGAATTACCCTACAGAATTTTACACATAAAATAAATACACTACATTTCCATTGTTAAGATGACAAATATTCTGACTTTATAATTCAACTGTATAACAGAATGCCCCATGGTAGTTTGATTCTGGGAATGGTCCTTCTCAGGAAAAGTATGCTAGAGTCTACAAACGAGGGTAGCCTGCTTTACACAGGTCTTTCTCCCAAAATTGCCAGCTTTCAGAGGGAAAGAGAGAGAGTGCAGGGCTGCATGTCTTAATCCAGTCAAATATGCAGATGTTCCCATCACTCATCTGCCAGCAAACTCAATCACATCACTCCATCTCCCTTCCAAAACCCCTATTTCTTGTTCAGTGTGTGCACAAAAGGAATTACAAACACTCGCTTAGCAAATTGATTACGGATCAAGTAGACTCAAAGAGGACCAAATGGAGATAGTACAAGTGCAACCATATACATTTATAAAGGTTTTAGGTACAGCATCATTAATATGCAGACTTTGGTCTCTTGATGCACCCTTCACTTTAATTTGGAGACTGCTGGTCTGGA
>NW_007107075.1:0-829 GCF_000164805.1 Carlito syrichta
CCTTCTCTGCCCTTCCTGCCTCACATGAACCCATATGGGGGTTTCTTCCTATAGCAGATGCTTGTACCTGGGCCTGAAAAACCTCCTGCTGGGCAGAGTCCTCCACCCCTGACTCAAAGCTAGAGTTCTGTCTAAGTGACATTAATGTATGGGAGATAAGTGGCTTAGTTATCTCCTGAGCATTAAGTTGCAGCCAACCAAACGAGCAAAGGACACTTCTTTGGGAACACCCTAAGAACTTAGTTCACACTGACTGGAATGCAAAGGGTGACTAGCCGTCCTGACTTGCTGGGATGGAGGAGTTTGAGGACTCAGAACTTTCAGTACTAAAATCTGAAAAATCCCCAACAAGCCAGATGACTGCTTTATCTCAGATGTCCATGTGACCTAGTGTAATGGGAGATGGAATGGAGCCTGATTGTCCCACAACATAGCCCTTCACCTCACAGTTCATGGTGGTCTGCACAGACATTGTCAATACAGTCCATGTCAGAAACCAGCCCCAGGGAGGGATCAACCTTCCCACAAAGCCACGTGCTGGCAGAGAGCTGGTAGACACACCCCCGGCTGTAAGCACTCTACAGATAAATGAGCAGGATGTTCTTGTTGGAACTCCATCCCCTACAGTGGCCTTGCCCCTCCCTAAGAAGGCATCCTGAAGTTCTCCAGCTGACAGAAGAGGGGCCCACCTGCCAGACAGACCAGCATTGCTTGAGCGAGTTGTGTCTATAACTTTTCTTCTCCACAGTGCTCCATGTTACAAGAGATGAGTCCCAGGAGACCGCACCTTTGGTACATGGGGAGGCTGGACCACATGCCACACGGTATC
>NW_007107076.1:0-779 GCF_000164805.1 Carlito syrichta
CAAAATAAAAGATAAATAAAAAAATTAAAAATTGAGACCTAATTAAAATTCAATATAGTCTAATCAAATAAACAGTATTTAATCATTATTGAATAATTTTGGCATATTGTTAAATTCTGAATTCTTAGGATCTGAGAAAAAATTATTTGTCCCTAAAATAATAATGTATTTTAAATTTTAATTCAATTACATTGAGTATGACTGGTTCCTCAATTTTAATTGAACAATTTGTGTTTTCACAAGTGCATACAATGATGTAGTCACTGGAAAAATTATAATATGTTTTATCATTCTACATTCCTATCGCTATTATTTCTTCCTAATTTTGGCTTCTGGTGTTTACTGATCTATGTTGTGTCTTTTTAATTTTGTCATTTAGAATTCTATGTAGCTTAATTAGAAATTTTTAAATGTCTTTTATCCTTTTTTTTTTTTGAGTTGGAGTCTCACTCTGTCACCCAGACTGGAGTGCAGTGGCCGCTCCCGGCCACCACAGCCTCGACCTGCTGGGCTCCGGCAATCCTTCCACCTCAGCCTTCCGAGTAGCCAGAATTACAGGCACGCGCTACCACGCCCGGCTGATTTTTTGATTTATTGTAGAGATGAGGTATTGCTGCCCAGGCAAGTCTCGAACCCGTGGGCTCAGGCAATCCACTCACCTCAGCCTCCCAAAGGCACAGGATTACAGGCTGAGCCACGGAGCCCGGCCATGTCTTTTATTCTTTAGTGAAATTATGACTTAATATTCAATTGTGGGCCGGGCTCTGTGGTTCAGCCTG
>NW_007107077.1:0-780 GCF_000164805.1 Carlito syrichta
CTTTATTGCCCCCATCTGTGGCTTCTGTCATTTACTCTGTTAGCTTCATTGTGATGGACATGCATGTGATTTAGAAAAAATAATGCTTTGTTGCAATGAGATTCCTGAAAAAATTATTTGAGCAAACAATGACAAATGAATGGCTTAAAAGGAAAGACTGAGCCAGGGTCAGTGGCTCAGGCTGTAATCCCACACTTTGGGAGGCTGAAGTGAGTGGATTGCCTGAGTCCACGAGTTCGAGACCTGCCTGGGCAACTTGGTGAGACCTCATCTCTACAATAAATAAAAAAATTAGCCAGGTGTGGTAGCATGCACCTGTAGTTCCAGTTACTTGGAAGGCTGAGGCAGAAGGATCGCCGGAGCCCAGCAGGTCGAGGCTGCGGTGGCCAGGAGCGGCCACTACACTCCAGTCTGGGTGACAGAGTGAGACTCCAACTCAAAAAAATAAAAAGCGCTTATAAAACTCTTAGCCCCCGCCTTTGGGAGGCTGAGGTGAGTGGATTGCCTGAGCCCGCGGGTTTGAGACTCGCCTGGGCAGCGAGACCTCATCTCTACAATAAATCAAAAAATCAGCCGGGCGTGGTAGCACATACCTGTAATTCCGGCTACTTGGAAGGCTGAGGTGGAAGGATCACTGGAGCCCAGCAGGTTGAGGCTGCAGTGGCCGGGAGCGGCCACTGCACTCCAGTCTGGGTAACAGAGTGAGACTCCAACTCAAAAAAAATAATATAACAAATAAAAACTTTTAGCACAGTACCTGGCATAGAACACTTGCCTGTT
>NW_007107078.1:0-874 GCF_000164805.1 Carlito syrichta
TCACTGGAGTGCAGTGGCATGCTCTCAGACACCGCAGCCTTGAACTGCTGAGCTCCAGCAATCTTTTTTCCTCAGCCTTTCAGGTAGCCAGAACTACAGGTGTGCGCTACCACGCCCGGCTAATGTTTTGATTTATTGTGAAGATCAGGTCTCGCCCATTGCTATTTTCTTTTTTTTTTTTTTTTTTTTGAGTTGGAGTCTCACTCTGTCACCCAGACTGGAGTGCAGTGGCCACTCCTGGCCACTGCAGCCTCGACCTGCTGGGCTCCGGCGATCCTTCCACCTCAGCCTTCCGAGTAGCCAGAATTACAGGCGTGTGCTACCACGCCCAGCTGATTTTTTGATTTACTGTAGAGATGAGGTCTGGCTGCCCAGGCGGGTCTCGAACCCGTGGGCTCAGGCAATCCACTCACCTCAGCCTCCCAAAGGCGCGGGATTACAGGCTGAGCCACCGAGCCCGGCTCATTGCTATTTTCTAATGTTATATTTCTGTGCGATCTACAAACTCCAATTTTGTATCACATTGGAGATTTGTTATCAGAAGATATCGCTTCAGTAACAGTGTCCTGCTTCCCTTTCTGGTCATGTCCCTTCCTCAGAAGTTGCTCCATGACACCTTGGTGACTGACTGTCAGTCTGGTATGGCTCCAGGTTCTTCCATACCTGGACACAGCTCTCAAGAGCAGCCTTCACTGGATCAGGCTTAGCTTTTTGATCTCACACCCTCTTCTGTGTACTGGTGTCAAAGAGCTCAATGGAGCTCATTATGGCACAAGAACAAAGGATACAACATATTCACGTCCAAGTGTCTCTATTATTATTCTATGCTATTCTGCAATAGAACTTCAGTCGATGTTTGAACTCCTATGTAGGG
>NW_007107079.1:0-619 GCF_000164805.1 Carlito syrichta
CACCCGGCTGGTTTTTTGATTTATTGTAGAGATGAGGTCTCCCCTGCCCAGGCGGGTCTCAAACCCGCGGTCTCAGGCAATCCACTCACCTCAACCTCCCAAAGGTATGGGATTACAGGCTGAGCCACCAAGCCCGGCTAATGTTTCTTTAACTACAGAGAAAATGCCATTTTTGTTTTCTAATTTTTTTTATTTTAAAGATGTGGGGCACAATTCAGGTTTAGATATTAAAGTGTTCATAAAATGTTTTTTTTCTTTTTTGCATTTGCTTCAACTGCTTATTCAATGTTCTGAAAATATGTCATCCAATGTTACAGCTACTCACCATGTGTGACTATTAAACTTAAGTGTACGTATGATGAAATCCAATTTTAAATATAGTGTCAGTTGATCAGGGTACGTTTCCAGGGCCCCAGAAGCTGTGGTGGCTGTGACTTGGGTCTGGACCATGAGGATGTATGCTGACCATTGTCACCAAACTTGCTTATTTACCTATTCTTTCTCCAACACACCCTGTGCCTTTGCCTCGAATTCTCTCTGTTGACTTGAAACCAATCCAATGCAGTGGAAAGGGCAGCCAAACTTCCCCACATTATCCTGAATAGCTGGAGGCCAAGTG
>NW_007107080.1:0-777 GCF_000164805.1 Carlito syrichta
CTGGGCAATGAAGAACTATCAAATGTGTCAAATGTGTCTGAGGAGGAGCAGAATAGGATTGAATGTGTCAGAGGAGTATCAAGAAACTGCCTGAGGTCATGGCCATAGGATTGGAATAAGACTCACAAAGATGATTCTGCATTTCTGCTGTAGCTCATGCTATGGAGCAAGTAAAGACCAAGTCTGAACTAAAACTCAGACCTTGACCTTAGCCTGCTCTACCTTTCACATGCACCAGGTCCTTCTGTGGGTGGAGGAGGCAGATGGTTAAGCCCTCAGATGTTCCTTGGAAGCTCAGAAGTCACATCTAGCAACCATATCTCTTGTCCCTTAATCAGAGCTACTGCCATTTCCTCACTTTACACATTTCATTTCCAGATAAGGTGATGTTTGAACAAAGGATTTTTTGACTACATATAAATTTGAAAAATCACTGAGATACGTGATTGTCAGAGTTCTGACACTAGTATCCTCAGCTGATTTCATGACATGCAAACTTCCAATCTGAAACACAGCAAATTAACACATATCCTTTCCAGGATCAGACAGTGGATCTTCTGGTCAGATACAGTGGGATATGTAATCATGTCCCTCAGTGTAGAACTGTTAAGTATTTGGTTGATTTTTATGATGAATATAATGTTAAATGGAAAGCTGGGATGACCAACCTGAACAAGGAGAATAATACTTTCAAGTAAAAGTAATTCACCTTTATTCTATTAGTACCATGAGATATTCATTTGAAAGTCTTCTTTGCATCAAGTATTTAGGCCACAA
>NW_007107081.1:0-772 GCF_000164805.1 Carlito syrichta
CTTATATTCAAAATATGTTATGAGAGGATCCCCCACAAAAGAAAATGGAATTATTTTTGAAGGAGTGATCCGATGTAATACACTCGAATTTATTCCTTCAGATCACACTACAAACCAGAGTTTTTATCTGAAAGCCAGATGCACACTACAACGCCCGGCTAATTTTTTTATTTATTTTACAGATGAGGTCTTGCCAAGTTGTCCAGGTGGGTCTCGAACCCGCGGACCTGAGCCCGGCCTGTTGTCATTTCTTTAGCATTTTTGAGATAGGCGATCATTTAATTTATGAAAAGAATCATAGTTGTTATTTTTAAAATGTGTATAGTTTTATTTGCTCTTATGTTGTTTCATTAGCCATTGTGTATTGATATAATAATATTATTTTTCTCTTTTAGTCTGTGAATGTAGTGAATTATATTGAATTTTTTAAAATGTTGAACTAGCTTGCACCACAGGCATAAGTTCCATTTTTTGTAAGTATATAACTCTTATTCTATATTACTCAATTTGATATGTCAGTGTGTAAAAAGTTTTGTGTCTAATTTTATGAGTGATCTTGGTTTGTATCTTTCTTTTTGATGTTTTTTTTCTGGTTTTTGATATTAGGGTAATACTATTTCTCATAGAAATAAGTGGGGATGAGTCTTTGCTTTTTCTATTTTGTGGAATATACTCTTATTGTATAACTTCGTGATAACTTCTTTGAAGAAAATTTCTCTCACTTTGTCTCACTAAGTTTGAAGGTACTCATGTTAGATGTTTACCCATTTAT
>NW_007107082.1:0-740 GCF_000164805.1 Carlito syrichta
AACAGTTATCTAACTCACCAACTCATTAAGTCAGCTAACTATCTCCTTAGACAACTAGTTAAGTCAGCTAGCTAAGTCAGCTAGCTCATTATTTAGCTAAATATTTAAGTCCACTACTTAAGTCTTCTACCTAACTAGTTAGCTAATTAGTTAAGTCAGTTGGTTATTCAGCTTGATAAATAGTTAGCTAACTATTTAAGTCAGGTAGTTAAGTCAGCTAGCTAATAGTTAAGTCAGCCAGTTAAGTCAGCTAGCTAAGTAAAGTCAGCTAGCTAAGTCAGCTAGTTAACACAGCTTCTAATTTAGTAGGCTGGTTAAGACAGCCAGTTAGCTAGTTAGCTAAAGGGTTTAGTCAGCAGGTTGAGTCAGGTTGTTAGTTTGCTAATGGGTTAATTCAGCATGTTGAGTCAGCTAGCTAGCTACTTAGCAAATGGGTATGAGTCACCTGGTTGAGTAGGCTAGCTAGCTAGTTGGCTAACGAGTTAAGTCAGTTGGTTGAGTCAGCTAGCCAGCTCTTTAGCTAATGACATAAGTCAGATGATTAAAGTCACCTAGGTAGCACATAAGAAAGCGATTAAGCTAAACTAGTTTTCTTGCTGCTTATGTCAGCTAGCTATCAAGGTAGTTAACTATTTAAAGTCAGTTTGTTAACTAGGAAGCTAGCTTAGTTAGCGAACTATTTTAAGTGAGCTGGTTAACTAGGAAGCTAGCTAGTTAGCTTAACTATTTAAGTCCACTGG
>NW_007107083.1:0-803 GCF_000164805.1 Carlito syrichta
CCCGGCTCTTTTTTATTTATTATTATTATTATTACTTTTGAGTTGGAGTCTCACTCTGTCACCCAGACTGGAGTGCAGTGGCTGCTCACGGCCACCGCAGCCTCGCCTGCTGCTCTCCGGCGATCCTTCTGCCTCAGACTTCCAAGCGGCCGGAATTACAGGCATGCGCTACCACACCTGGTTGATTTTTTGATTTATTGTAGAGATGAGGTCTCGCTGCCCAGGCTGGTCTCAAACCCGCGTGCTCAGGCAATCCACTCACCTCAGCCTCCCAAAGGCGCGAGATTACAGGCTGAGCCACTGAGCTCGGCTTAAGATTCCATTTTAAATATAAAACAATGATATACGTAACCTCCCAAGGTAACAGATGTAGGAAATGACATAAAGAATGTCAGCCTTATCCTCTCTGGCATCTCCCATTAGAACAATTTCTTCCTCAACTCCTTCCTCCCCTGAGTCTACCCTTCACAACACCATTCAAAAATCTGTTAGGGTAACTCATCTCCTCACTCCCTGACTAAGGAGGCTTCAAGAGCTCCTTGCACCTCAGACTTGGGTGAACTCCTCAGACTGACACCAAGTCCTCCATGTCCAGTCCCTTCCTACCCACTTGCAGCCTTCCCTCTCACAACACTGGGCTCACCTCCTCCCAGCACAGAACCCACCGGCTGTTCCTCACACCCCCTCTACCTCCAAAGCCTGCTGAGCCCCTGCACATGACTCTCCAACCAAAAAGTCCTTCATGGTCAATGACCTGGCTGGTCCCTCAAATCCTACAGGGTCATCTCACAACTTGGCTCTGA
>NW_007107084.1:0-1346 GCF_000164805.1 Carlito syrichta
TAGGAGGAAGTGATACTACTGAACTTCAATACCCCATGTGTTTGCAAAATGACCTCAGCATGAGGCAATAGGAAGGAACAAGTCCATTGTGTTTTGTGAGAACCATGTTTAATGACAGAGACTGAACATAATCTGATGACTAAGATTCATTTTGCAGATCTGTGTGAAAAAAATTAATTTAAAAATTCACATAAAAAACTTTACAACAGTTCCCTACTGTACCCGCTGAAAAGTTGTGACAATGACAATGCTATGGTAATAGTAAACAAATAAAGTAATTAGTGAGGCAGACTAAGCTCCAGAAGCATAACATCATGAGTGGCAGTCCCAAAGAATGTTTATACTTGACAACAAACAGTGCTATAGATTGGCACTGTTACATTCTGAAACAGCTTCTACACCGCAGAAAAACCTATCAGGAAATTAAAAGTAAAGAAAAAGGTCTTTCATTTCCTCATTGAAAGTTAATGTTCAAAATATGGCAACTAGATCATAGGTAACAACTTAAGATGCCAATAGAAAAAATGTACTCCATTTCTATTCCTTGCTGTGCATGCACATTTCCCATTCACTTGACAGAACAATTAAATTAGGCTTATCTGTTTTATTATATTTATAGCTGATTTTACAGTCCAGCTCATCATTAAAACTATCTCTATCTGAATTCACAGACTCAAACACCTTCCCAGTAGTCTTATTTTCATAAATTCACTTAGAACAAGCTTACATAAATTTTATATTTTATATACTGTCATTAAACAAAATTTAAAGTTAACACCCAAAATAAAATTACATTTTCCGCTTACAACTTTACTAAAGATAATTTTCTGGATTCCTAAATTCCACCAGGCCCATGTTACCTCAATTGTTCAGAAACAATACAAGTATGTAAGCAAAGAAATACACAGGAAGAGATTCACTTTTATCTGTTGAATCCTACCTGAATGGGTCTCCCTTGACAACCAAATTTTATTGTTTCAGCTTTTCAAGAGAAAAGCAGCAGCAGCACAATGGACACAATCAGGGTGGTGGCCCCACATCTATTCAGCCATGTGCAGAGCTTCTTCAATCTATTTGCAACAAGGTTGCAGTAGTTCATGCTGGAAAACAGGGAGGAAGAAACAGGATTACTTTGGGGGTGCAATAGATTCCCCTGAGCATCGCCTCCTATATAACTGACTATAAACTAAATCTTGTCCTGTGCTAGAGAAATAAATACAAACTTCCCCCATCTTAACAATATTGACATGCTAGTTCTCTTGTATGGTAACACTAGCATGTTTGCTAGTTCTTTGATGTTAATGTGAGAATAAAAGTTCCTTCGTGTAGGTTCAAAGTGCCCTGGA
>NW_007107085.1:0-807 GCF_000164805.1 Carlito syrichta
CCATCTTTCCAGAAAACTTGAACACACATTCATCATGCATTTGGAAACTTTCACAGGTCACACGTGTTAGGCAGTGCGATGGCTCATTGTATGTGTCAACTTGACTGTGCTACAGGAAGTCCAGATTAAATGTCATTTCTGAATGTGTCTGTGAGAGTGGAAGGGGTTTTCACATGTGATCACTATCTGACTTATTGGACTCAGTGGACCAGATTGCTCTTCCCAACATGGGTGGGTGTCACCCAATCCCCTGAGGGCCTAGATAGAACAAAACACAGAGAAAAAACCTCTCCCCTTTGCTCCCTCCCTTCTTGCATGCCCTATGCCTGGTACGTAGGTCTTCTTCTGCCCTTGGACTGGGAGTCACACCCTGGAGTCTCCTGGTGCTCAGACTTTTGGTCTTAGACCTGATTACACCACTAACTTTCTTGGATATTCAGGTGGGGGGACTTCTCATCCTCCATAACCACATACATCAATTCATCATAGTAAATCAATACATAAACAAGTGTGTGTGTATATATATGGAGGGTGACAAAAAAGTATACACAGTTTAAGAAAGGAAAAAAAACACTATTAAAATTGTAATACTCAAATACATACTGATAACAAAAGATGAATCCAAGTTACATTTGACTTCTGCAAGTACAAGAGCTGCTCAAAGTGGTTTCCATCAGCATCCAGACACTTCTGATGATGGTGAACGACTGCAGGACTTGTTCCTGGGCAAGGCCTCCCAGATCTTCTCTTGTGCACATCACACACAGTCCCATGCATCTCAAACTTATCATAACATGTGAAATTGTT
>NW_007107086.1:0-471 GCF_000164805.1 Carlito syrichta
CTGTTTTGATGATTGTAGCTTTATAGTAATGTTTGAAGTCTGGTAATGTGATACCACCTGCTTTGTTTTTTTTTGTTTTGTTTTGTTTTGTTTTTTTGCTGAGGATTGTTCTGGCTATTCTTGGTCATTTGTGTTTCCATATGAATTCCTGTGTTGTTTTTTCTTGGTCTGAGAGGAATGTTGCTGGTAATTTGGTGGGTATTGCATTGAATCTGTAGATTGCCTTAGGTAAGATGGACATCTTCACAATGTTGATTCTTCCAACCCATGAGCATGGGATATTTTTCCACTTGTTTGTGTCATCTTTGATTTCTTTGAGCAGAGTTTTGTAGTTTTCAATGTAAAGGTCTTTCACGTCTCTGGTTAGGAAGATGCCAAGGTATTTCATTTTTTGTGTGGCTATTGTGAATGGAATTGTGCTTTTATTTGGGTTTCTGTTTGTTTATTATTGGTGTGAAAAAATGCGATTGT
>NW_007107087.1:0-847 GCF_000164805.1 Carlito syrichta
TCCGTTCAGATTGACAATGCCCGTCTTGCTGCTGATGACTTTAGAGTCAAGTATGAGACAGAGCTGGCCATGCGCCAGTCTGTGGAGAGAGACATCCATGGGCTCCACAAGGTCATTGATGACACCAATGTCACCCAGCTGCAACTGGAGACAGAGATCGAGGCCCTCAAGAAAGAGCTGCTCTTCATAAAGAAGAACCATGAGGAGGAAGTAAAAGGCCTACAAGTCCAGCTCTGGGTTGACCTTGGAGGTAGATGCCCCCAATCTCAGGACCTCAGCAAGATCATGGTGGACATCCGATCCCAGTATGACCAGCTGGCTCAGAAGAACCGCAAGGAACTGGGCAAGTACTGGTCCCAGCAGATTGAGGAGAGCACCACTGTGGTCAACACGCAGTCCGCTGAGATTGGAGCTACCAAGATGACGCTCACAGAGCTGAAACGTACAGTGCAGTCCTTGGAGATTGACCTGGACTCCATGAGAAACCTGAAGGCCAGCTTGGAGAACAGCCTGAGAGAAGTGGAGATCCGCTACACCATGCAGATGGAGCAGCTCAATGGCACCGTGCTGCACCTGGAGTCTGATCTGGCACAGACCCAGACAGAGGGCCAGTGCCAGGCCCAGGAGTACGAGTCCCTGCTGAACATCAAGGTCAAGTCGGAGGCTGAGATAGCCACCTACCGGCACCTACTAGAAGACGGCAAGGACTTCAGTCACAGTGATGGCCTGGACAGCAGCAGCTCCATCCAAACCATCCAAAAGATCACCCGCAAGATAGTGGATGGCAAATTGATGTCTGAGACCATGACACCGAAGTTATGAGCGTTGAGGCGGCGGGAACAGGGTG
>NW_007107088.1:0-820 GCF_000164805.1 Carlito syrichta
GTCTGCTTGGTTGAGTGTGGCCGAGAAGATGATGCTGTGTCTCCCCTCAGCTCCCAGACCGGAGAGTCAGTGTCTTCTTCCTTCCTGCTCTGAGTCATGGAGGCTCCGTTCCTGGCAAGTGAGTCCCAGAGGATGGGGCTTCCTTCCGCCATCTGTTGCCCACTCACAGGATTGGAGCTCTGTGCAGGGCCGGGCAGGCCGGGACAGTGGGGTTCAGATTGTCTTCACGCTGCTTTTCTTGTAGAGCAGAGGTTACATGCTGGTGGCGATCACCTGTTAGGACCTGGACACCTGACCTCACTCAGCACCCACCCCTGAAGCATGGATGTCACTCCAAGAGAAGTGGGTCTCTGTCCTTCCCGTTGGCTCCCGCGCATGGGTTTGGAGAAGGTTTTCCGTTTTCCTCGCAGTAGAGGCACTGTCTATGATCACAGCACTCTGAAATTCTCACTAAAAGGTCTGGCTACTTTTCAAGGAGACTCTGTGGCAAGAACAAATGCCAGGGTGCTCTCCGCAAAGTTGAGTGGTGAATGTTGGTGGTGAGAAGTAAAGGAAAATCATAGAACCCTAAGGGAAGCAAGCTAAATCGTTGGCTATGGACAGCTAGGAAGCGTATCCCCGCAATCAAAGCACACTTCATTGTGGACCAAAACGACTCCCGCTAAGGGTAGGCCAGGCATGGAATCTCCCCCCTCTCATCCAGCACTTTGGCAGACTGAGGACGGAAGATTGCTGGAGCCCTGGAGTTGAAACATGACTTGTGTAACCTCATGCAGCCCTCATCTCTATCTCCAAAATGTCATCAATGAGCTGGCATGGA
>NW_007107089.1:0-1074 GCF_000164805.1 Carlito syrichta
AGTTTTGCTTTGTTTTGGCATTTATGCTGTTTGGTGTTCTTTGAGCCTCCTGGATCTGTGGTTTTGTGTCTGACGTTAATTTGAGGAAATCGCTGTCATTATTTTAAAAACATTTATTCTGTTCTTTACCCTCTTTGCTCTCCTTTTTAGATTTCTCATACATGTGTGTTACATCTTTCAGAACTATCTCAATGTTTTTGTATATCTTGCTTTGACATAATTGTTTTAAATTTTCAGTCTGGGTATTACAGCACCTCTGCCATAGCTAAATCTGGTTCTAATGCTTGCTCTGTCTCTTCAGGTTTTGGAGGGTTTCTTTTTGCCTTTTAGTATGCTTGTAATTTTTTTGATAGCTGTACACGATGTGCTAGGTAAAAGAAGTTGGTAATAAGATGGTGAGGAGTGGTGGAGAGCGAAAGCATTCAGTAGTCCGAGGAGTGCTCAGTCTTTTAGTGAGCCTGTGCCCTCTGGACCATGAACTTCATGAATATTTCTCAGTCAAACCCCCTTAGGTGGCACAGTGTTGAAAGTGGGCTGGATGTGTATGTTTCTGTTCCACAAGTCAAAGACTAGAAGGGGCTAAGCCGGGCTCGGTGACTCAGCCTGTAATCCCATGCTTTGGGAGGCTGAGGTGAATGCATTGCCTGAGCCCGCGGGTTCGAGACCCCTCCTGGGCAACTTGGCGAGACCTCATCTTTACAATAAATCAAAAACTAGCCGGGCACAGTAGTGCCCGCCTGTAGTTCCAGTTACTTGGAAGGCTGAGGCGGAAGGATCACTGGAGCCCAGCAGGTCAAGGCTGTGGGGGCCAGGAACGTGCCACTGTACTCCATTCTGGGCAACAGAGTGAGACTCCAGCTCAAAAAAAAAAAAAGAAGGGGTTCATGGTAGGAAGTTTTCTTTCTCCAGGTCAGTTGGGATAGGATACAACCCCAGCACATGAAGCTCCAGTTAAACAATGAGTCCTTCCAGCAGGTCTTGTTAAAGAGAACAGCATGCTCTGGCATGTTTCAATTAAAAAATTCCCTGCTGGAAGAATGGGGAGATTTTTCTCTCTCTTTTTTTGCCATGAGA
>NW_007107090.1:0-349 GCF_000164805.1 Carlito syrichta
CCAGCCACGCCCCGCCCCGGGGAGTTCGGTCGCTCTCGGTCTCCGAGTTTTCCTTGGCTCCAGCCGCGGCGTGGAGGGCCTCTCCCGGCCCCGCGACCCGCGGCCAGCCCCACTCTCCCGCCCCGCCCCTGCGCCCGCCCTCACGCTCCAAACTTCTTGCTCCACCCTCTCTAAACTTCAGTCATGCCACTGCCCGCCTCCTCCCCGCCTACCAGCCAACCAGCTGTCCCCGTTCTCGCCGGAGGTCCGCCCCCCGCCCGCCAGGGGCCAATCCCCGGCGCGAGAGTCGAGGGCCGGGGCTGGTTCCCCCGCGCCCGGCCGGTGACGGCAGCGCGCCGGGCGCCGCGCG
>NW_007107090.1:1890-26439 GCF_000164805.1 Carlito syrichta
GATGGCGCGCCTGCCGGTTTCCAGGCGGCGGTCAGACCGCGCACTGCGAGCTCTCCTAGTTGGCAGCAGTCCGCGTGGGTTTGCTTCGGCCGCGCTGTCGGTCGCCGAGGGGGAGGAAGGTGGTTTTAAAAGTCTTCGGAGATGTTTGTAGGGGGGAGAACTGTGGTGGCAACGCTGTTCGAAGTCGAACTGGGTTGTGCTGAGTGTGCCCTGCTGGACATTCGGTGCATCAAAAGGTGACGGGCTGCTTGATTGCGACCCGGGCCGTTGATCGGTCCTTCCCTTCACCGCGAAGTGATGGAAAATTCTGGGCAAAAATTTGATGTTATTTCTCTTTCTCTCTCTTTCTTTCTCAGCAGCTCGCTTTGCAAATAACTCTTTACTGGGGCCTCAGTTTGATCGGGACTGATGGTTTGTGGTGCAATCTACATACATGTGTGTTGTGGGTACATATACATACACACGTGATTCTACAGTCTTAAGATTTTCTTCATAATAGCCAATTCCGTCATAGTCATCGTAAGTTTGTGGGTTTATGTGAGGTTTTCTTGTTATTGTTATTAATTTTTAAAAACTTTGACAGGCTGTAAAAAGCTTTTTCTGTGTAGTTTTGCGGATTGTAAAATTCGTTCTTAACTCTGACTTTCAGGGCCATATGCGAAGGGTAGAGAAAAGGCTTTTTTTCCAGCCAGTCAGGCCACGTCTGTAAAATGCACGACTATATAGACAGCATTTGGTTGCCATTTATGTAGGTGCCATTTAGTTTAAATCCCATGAGTCAGTGAACAATGAGAACACCTGCATCATTGCTTTGTGTTTTGTTTTGATTAGTTGGGTATAGATGAGAGGATAACTTTAAAAAATGTTTTTAAAGTGGCTACATTGCTGGAGAAGCTGGTGTGGTCCAAATTATTGTGATTCTTTTAGCAGACTGGAGAGATGGCTATTTAATTAACAATATGGTCTACATGCTATACATTTTCTCAGGCTTTACATCAACTTTAAGAAAATGATTCAAGGCTTAGAATGTGTTTAGTGATATTAATTAACTGTGTTGAATAAACATCCGGTGCCCCAGCATGTAGCAGAATTTTTTTTTTTTTTTTTTGAGTCCTGAGTCTCACTCTGTTGCAGGCTGGAGTGTAGTGGCATGCTCACAGCCACTGTAACCTTGACCTGCTGGGCTCAGGTGATCCTTCCATCTCAGCTTTCCAACTAGCTGGAACCACAGGTGCACACCACTATGCCTGGCTAATTTTTTAAAAAAAATTTATTGTAGAGACGAAGTCTCACCATGTTGCTCAGGTTGGTCTCAAACTCCAGAGCTCAGCCAGTCCTCTCACTTCCACCTCCCAAAGTGTTGGGATTACAGGTGTGAGCCATCAAGCCCAGTGACATTTTTATAGTAATAAAATTTTACCTTTTGATAGCCGCACTGTCTTATTTTAAATATTTAGACAAAATAAAGGTAATGATTTATATTAATGATTGTAGAACATTTTATAATCATTGACAATAAAGTGCTGAATACTACACTTATTATTTTTTTTTTTTTGAGTTGGAGTATCACTCCATCACCCAGGCTGGAGTGCAGTGGCACGCTCATGGCCACCCCAGCGTAGACCTGTTGGGCTCAGGCGATCCTTCTGCCTCAGCCTTCCAAGTAGCCGGAACTACAAGTGTGCATTACCACACCCAGCTAATTTTTTGACTTATTGTAGAGATGAGGTCTTGCCAAGTTGCCCGGGCTGTTCTTGGGCTCAGGCAGTCCCTGTCCTCGGCCTCCCAAAGTGCTGGGATGACAGGCTTGAGCCACTGCGCCCAGCCCACTTATTTTTTAAAGATACACTCTGCATCAGTAATTTCTAATGGATACCAGTATGACTGTGTCATCTGAGAATAACGTTCTTGTTTCTAAACAGGTTATAATTTAAACATTTTAATCTCTTTTAAAAATAATATTCTTAGTTTCTTAATAGCCTCATGTTAGATATTTAGTAAATGCTTAAAAGCAACACTTGTTATACAATAGATTTTTGCTGGTTAAACATAGGACTTTGGATATTAGAAATTAAAAAATTGAAGAGGTTTTTTTGGTAGAACTTTGGGTTTGATTGAAAAGTACATAAGTATCTCCAGAAGAGACAAAGATTTTAGACTATTGTGCTTCACTTGAAAAGGATGAAAAATACAGAGTAAGGGAATTAAAAACTTGCCTCGCACATTGTTTTTTTGGTTTTCTCCTTTTATCCAAACTTTGTGAGAGAAATGGATTTTTCAATTTAATAAGGTATTGAAAGTACACTTAGCACTCTGTCTCTTGTTGTGACTAGTAGCTCTTTATTAAACCGTGTGGAGAACATGTCATTTAGAAGCTAGTGATGAAAGAGTCAAATGTAGCCACTTCTGTAAGATGTAATGGGGAATGACCTCATAGTGTCTTCAGATGAAATCTATGGCAGAAGGATAAGCTGGGATATACCATGTGGCTGCCACAGCCCTTATCTGCCTGGCTTTGGTCTCTAGTGAGCATCTAGAAGGTGTGAGGGGAGCCCACCCAAAGCCAGGACCATCAGCCAGATGACTCAGTCAAGGTTCTTGGGCAATAGCTGTCTTTAGCTTTGATTTTTTTCTATTGTTGTAATCTTTAATGGAATTGAAAGTAACTTTTTAAAACATAGTTCCTAATTTGAGGCTTTTCCTCAACAAGTTAGAGAATTTCTTGTTGTTTTAGTATTACGTGGTATTTAAGCAGTCAGTCCTTTTCCTGCTTTTAGGAGAATCTCTAGTTTCACTACTTGCTTGGCCCAACTAGTCACCTGTTTCTTAGTTATGACCCTGTCGTTTATTTTTCTGCAGAGAGGAGTTGTCACTTGAATTTGAACTTTGTATTTTCCCAGTGGTAAAGGAAGTTGAACTTTGGACCTTTGGTGAAATTGTTTCATGATGTAGTCCTGTGACTGGGATTTGATATTACCACAAATTACATTCTTAAACCATGTCTATTCTGACTAAATAATACAGTAAGTTAATTGTATTAATTTTGTTCTAAAATTCCCCAGATGATGAACATGAAGAGTTTTATGGAGTATATAAATATTTGCTTCTTCTTATATCTTTATTTTTTAATTTTTTTATTTTTTGAGTTGGCGTCTCATTCTGTCGCCCAGACTGGAGTGCAGTGGCCGCTCCCGGCCACCGCAGCCTTCATCTGCTGGGCTCCGGCGATCCTTCCGCCTCACCCTTCCAAGTAGCCGGAATTACAGGCATGCGCTACCATGCCCGGCTGATTTCTTTTGATTTATTGTAGAGATGAGGTCTCGCCGCTTCAGGCAAGCCACTCACCTCAGCCTCCCAAAGGCACAGGATTACAGGCTGAGCCACCGAGCCCGGCTTCTTCTTATATCTTTCAACACATATTTCAGCAGTTGTAAATTATGTGTATTTTATTCCCAAGATTACTAAGTATTGATATAGAAATCATTGTCTGATGCTTCACATGCACACATAATTCATTCAGCTACCCTAAGTCAGGTACTATCTCCAGGGATGAAAACCATAGGGAAACAATGTTACAGTTTATTTAAATAAAATTAAGTTGAAACAGATCTTGTGTAATATTAATTAAATGTAGGTAAAAGTCTTCATTGACTCTTTGGACATCTAATTTGTAAGGGAATTTTTGTTAAAATTAGTTCATTCCTAGAAATACATTTCCCATTGGTGAAGAAACATTACTGGATGCTTTTAAATAAGGAGGTTTATGTTATGCAAATAAAATTAAATGTCTTTCTTCTTTAACTCTTGGATCTTTTTATTAGTTTTCATTTGTTTGTTTAGGTAATTTGGAATTTTTGGTGAATTTGTTTAGGAAGGGAAAGGTAAGAGAATTTAGAATTAATTGCTGGCCTCCCAGGCTTACAATACAATAAATTTCTCTCTGCAATTTTTTTTTTTTTTTTTTTAAGTTGGAGTCTCACGCCGTCACCCAGACTGGAGTGCAGTGGCTGCTCCCGGTCACCGCAGCCTCGACCTGCTGGGCTCCGGCCATCCTTCCGCCTCAGCCTTCCGAGTAGCCGGAAGTACAGGCGCGTGCTACCACGCCCGGCTAATTTTTGGATTTATTGTGGAGATGAGGTCTCCCCTGCCTAGGCAGGTCTCGAACCCGCAGGCTCTGGCAATCCACTCACTTCAGCCTCCCAAAGACGCGGGATTACAGGCTGAGCCACCGAGCCCGGCTGTGCATTTTTTTAAGCACTAGAAATTAGAGTTTGGGTGACTTTGTTAGGGAAAGGGGTGTAACGTTTTAATAAACCTTACTTTTGAAAGTTTCCTGCTTTTTCAAATTTTGGTAGCAGTTTTTTTGGCGTGGGCCTCTAAAGGGCTTAGTAACTCAGGGGTTTAGTGTCTGGATTCTATTCATTGACACTGTCAATTCATGTGAGTAGTGGACTTACACCATAGCTGCAGAGGTCTGATTTGCTTGGATTTGATGACTTGTATTATGTCATTAACATCTTTGTACTTTAAAAATTATGTTCTATTCATCATTTTGTAGAAGTACTATATTCAGATAGCTCAGATATATAGATATATTTGATATATCTAAATATCTATAAATGTATGTAATTTATGTATAATTATCTATATAGGTATATAGAAAAATAAATATTTATATATTTAGGTATGTCTAGATATATAGATCTATAGCTATGATCTGGATATTATATATATCTGTATATCTATATGTAGATATGTAGGTATATATAGATAAATATGTATAGGTATATAGATCTATATATAAGCATATATATCTAGATGTATATCTATATACTTACTCAATTTTGCCCATTTTTCTGGCATATCATTTTGGTTGCTTTATTGATTCTGCCTTCACCCACAGACTTTTTATAAAGTCTGTAAAACTTTATTTTCCTAGACTGAGTTATATTAAACATAATATCTTGCTATCTTAGTGGTACAAACAAATACTTAATATTTGTCCCTTTCAATTCTCAGATTATTTAATATTTTCAGTTTATTGGTAAAACCGGTATTCATGGGACATGAATTTGTGTTCCTGGTGAATATAAATTATTTTTTCTCAGATCCTGGAATATACTTTATGAAACCTCTTGTTATGAGAGACAACTTTTAGTTTTTTTTTTTTTTCCTGGACTTGAATTTATATAAATTGATGGGAAAACAAATCTTCTAAATTTGCTCAAGTTTCTGTTGTAAAGTCTGCCCAATCTTCCCAGGTGAATAGTTTCACACAGAATTTTTATTATGTAACTTTCAAGTGTGCTTTGTAAATTTTGTGGGCACTTAGTGTTTTGGGAGTGTGTTGAAGGAGAATCTCATTTTTATGAAATACTTCAATATTATTTACCAATTTTAAACTACCAATTTAAAAAAGGAAAAGCCTTTTGGTATTGAAGACTAGAACTGTGTCACTCTTGATTAGTTATTTGTGTTTATCTTCTGAAAGTTTGAGAAATAATTTTCTTGAAATACTATATTTTGCTAGCAAGAATGAATGCCCTGAATTTAAAACTGTTGCTAAGGATTTGTCAGTAGCTTGGAGGCCGGTGTTGTGAGAGATTTGTTTGTAGGGGAAGAAAGGCAAATCTATTCATTGCTCTTCTTGCTAATTTTGCTAACAGTATATCTTGATAATATTTTGTTCTTGAAGGACAAATATTAATCAGAATGTTTTCCAAAAAAGTTGTTTACTTTATTAAGAGAAAATAAAAAATTCTGTTATTGACACCCATTCCTCAACAAATCCTTAGTGGTGCACCTACCATGTGCCAGCAGGGAGCTAGCACTGGAGATATGAAAATGAAGCAGAAATGGTCTGTCTTCAGGAAGCTTACAGTTTAGTGGGAGTCCACTTAGTCATTGGTAAGGGATACCAGAAGTAAGGGCCTTTTCACTTTTCTCCCAGAGTTTGAAGCTTTTTAGGTAAGTTTTAGTATGAATTTTGGTGAAAATAGTCTAACTGATTGGTTGCATATCATGCTGTTCTAAAAAGTAGTTGTAGGATTGCATTTCAAAAAGGATTTTGAGAGAAAGCAAATGTAAACAAAACTATCTTGTTAAAAGCCTTTCAGTTGCCCCTAAAGTATTGTATCATTTTTAGAATGAGTTCTACTGACCACCTCTCTACCAGTGTTGGAACCAATTGGAGTTTTTTCTTTGAAAACCAGATAAAGTAATTTGCTTGTGTTAAAGAGATGTGTTTTACCAAACAAGCAAACAAACGTGTCTTAATTCTAAAAAATTTCCTCATCTAGGTGTGTATAGTGAATTTGTTTAAGTTAAATGTGTACATGAATGAAAGGTTTCATTCTTTTTTTGCATCTTAGAGTCCTTGCTGCCTGCCCCTATTTTCTGACTTGGTTGATTGGGGAGGGAATTGTGAAGAATTTTGAACTTTCCTGGTTTTGAAAGATGGACAAATTTCTATCGAGTGGATTTAGAATCTTTTTAGTAGCAGGTAAGGAGCACAGGAGAAGAAAAACACAGGGCAAAAGTGTTCAATACAGAAAAGCTTGGTCCATCTCAATAATTTTGTCTGTGCATGTGTGTAAAAAACTTTATTTTGTACAGATACACACAATTCACATTATAGTATAACTGGAAAACAGAGGGAAAATTATATTAATTGTTTAAATGTGTAGGCTGTTCTGTTTTTTTTCTTTTTTTTAACTTGAAATGCATTTTCTTCTAGAAGTTCTGGTGTAAGGTGCTTAATATCATTTCTGCCTTCTGCCTTATTCAACTCATAATGCAATACTATGGATATTTTTATTTAACCCTTAACATAGCTGAAGTATTGCCATTAGTTCTGTTCTTTTTAGTTAATAGTCCTAGCTGGGTTGTTTTGGCAGTGTAGTCAGTTTTATGGGAAAATACACTTTGTTAGCCTAGACTGAAAAATAGATTTTTCACCTTAATGCTGCCTTCTCTTTTGTTATAGCCACAGTTGATTGGCTTCCATTGAAAAGGGCGGCAATGGCTGGGCATGGTGGCTCACGCCTGTAATCCCAGCACTTTGGGAGGTGGAGATGAGACGATTGCCTGAGCTCAGGGGTTCAAGACCAGCCTGAGCAACGTAGCAAGATCTCTTTTCTACAATAAATAAAAATAATTAGCCAGGTGTGGTAGTGAGTGCCTGTGGTTCCAGCTACTTGGAAGGCTGAGGTGGAAGGATCACCTGAGCCCAGTAGGTCGAGGCTGTAGTGGCTTGTGAGCGTGCCACTCCAGACTGGGCGACAGAGTGAGACTCCAACTCATAAAAAAAAAAAAAAAAAAAAAAAAAGAGTGGCATCATTATGGCTGCAATTCCCCCCAGCTGTAGCAATTTTATCCTGATGAGCCCCTCAGCTACATTGCAGTGGTTCTAGGAGCAATCTCTCCACTCCCTACCATTTCATTCACCCCAGCATGGCCAGGGGAGCACGACTACATTTTGAGGAACATACTTTGACTTGAGACATATCTGAATACCTGAGAAAGGACAGACTGTGCTTATGGATTATTAGGCACTTTGTTTTATTAATCTACTTAGAGATATTGTTTTAGAGACTCATTATGAAGTATTAAGCTTTTCTGCCATAATTTATTTGGAGTTCAGGGTTTAAAAAATATAGCTGGGAATGGGAATTACAAAACAATTTTGTTTCAAATTTATTAATGATTAAGATCTATTCTATTTAGAGACTTGCCTTCTTATTGTCTTGGATATGCCATATGAACAGTAACTGATCTACTTAATTAAAATTTTTTGGCATTTTAGTGCCTTTGCTATTGCTTTTTTTTTTTTTCAGGGAATTTAAAACACATAATTATTTTTTCCTTGCTTCAGGGAGGTTTGTGAAAGGCCAGCTTGTATCTCACTGTTGTTCTGATTGGGAATTACATATGACTATGAAAAGTGGGATTTTACTATACATGATGACATTTAACAGAAGTAGTTTTATGAAATGAAAATACCCGACAAGGAAGGAAAAAGGATTTATTAATGCTTTATTTTTTGAACTTAATAAGATGGAATTAAGCTATTGTTAAATTGGCTTTGGTTTTTTCTCCAAAAAAAAAAATAACTCAGATACTGACTGTAAACCAAAACTGATTTGGTTTCCGGGCACTGTTTTTACTCAGATATTTACTTAGTTATTTATTGAGTCTTATTCTGTTGCCTAGACTGGAGTGCAGCAGAATGATCACAACTCACTGCAGCCTTGATCTTCTGGGCTGAGGCTAATTTTCCTCTTCAGCCTCCTGAGTAGCTGGGACTACAGGTGTGTACCACCATGCCTGGATAATATATATATATGTTTCATATATATATATATTTTTGAGTAGGAGTCTCACTCTATCGCCTAGGCTGTAGTGTAGTGGCACGCTCATGGCCACCAAAGTCTCGACCTGCTGGGCTCAGGTGAGATTCTTCTTCTACCTCAGCCTTCCAAGTAGCTGGAATTACAGGTGTACACCACCATATTCAGCTGATTTTTAAAAAAATTTATTGTATAGACAAGCCTCACCAAGTTGTCCAGGCTGGTCTCGAACTCCTAGGTTCAGGCAGTCTTCTTGCCTCTTCCTCCCACAATGCTAGGATTATTGGCATGAGCCACCACGCCCAGCCAGAATTTAAAAAAAATTTTTTTTTTTTATAGAGATGAGGTTTCGCTATGTTGCCCAAGTTGCTCTAGAATGCCTGACTTCAAGACATTCTCCCACTTTGGCTTCCCAAAGTGTTAGGATTACGGGTATGAGCCACCTCACCTGCAATTTTAGAAATTCACTTTAATGGAGTAGTCTTAGAGATATTATTCTTTGGATATGGTTATCTAGTTTGTAACAAATACCTTGTGATATATAGCTTAGGTCTCAGCAGGACAGAAAAAAAAGTTTTAATTCACATTTTTCTGTATTTGTAAGAATTCTGTAGCAGGTGACAGAAACTCTTCCGAGATTCATTTAGGCTAAGAAGAAATTTATTGGCTTACATGAAAATTCAGGCATAGATTAGTAACAGCCAATCTTATCTTACCTAGTGATGGTCATCAGGACTATTACTTGGCTCTCTTTTCTTTTGGGTTGGCTTCATTCTCAGCTAGATTCTCTCACTGTAGTAGGAATGGTAACTCTCAACCACCAAGTCCTACAGGGTTCTTAGAGCATCTCAGCTTTTTTTTGGAGTTCACTAACAAATGCAGGGATTTTGCCCAGCACCATCCCTTGGACCAGTTACTGGGGTACCATGATTGGTCAGGCCTGAGGACATGTCCACTCTTGCAGCTGAGTACAAATAGTTCAATATGATTAATAACCATAACAGAACCCCAGGAGATAAAGGAGTGGCAGTTCCTTAAGGGTGGGATGCTGAGGAGACAACATTACAGGAAATAGTTTATTTTAAAACGTTTAATCTCTCCTACTTTGAAGCCAACAGCAATCCACAGTTGTCACAAAGCTATCATTGAAAAAGCCAAAACAAAACAGATATTGGCTGTAAACCAAAACTGATTTGATTTCTGGGCACTGCTTTTACTCATATATTTTACTCAAATATTTGATTTTTTAATCCAAAAATTGCTTTTATATAAAAGTTTCTTTGAAAAATTGAAATGTCGATGCCCTAATGTGCACAATTTAATGTACTGCTTGTCATTTTTCTTTAATTTTCTTTCATTTTTTAAAACATCAAATGATTGCTTGAGCCTGCAGGTTTAAGACCAGCCTGGGCAACTTGGTGAGACCTCGTGTCTACAATAAATCAAAATTAGCTGGGCGTGGTAGTGTGCCTCTAGTTCCAGTTACTTGGAAGGCTGAGGCAGGATTGCCGGAACCCAGCAGGTCAGTGCTAGGGTGGTTGTGAGTGTGTCACTGCACTCCAGCCTGGGTGATGAGGTGAGACTCCAATGAAAAAAAAAAATCAATTAAGATCCTAAATCAATGCTGCTGTTCTTAGGTAGATGGAATACTTAGGAGGCTCATTTAATTATCTTTGGCATTGAGAAAATGATTATTAGTCTAGTAAATAATGAAGTTTTAAACACTTTATTCTATCATTTTGAAAATGAAATTCTAAACGAATTGCATTCCAATGTGTTTTACTTTGAAAACGATAGTCTTTTTAACCATAAATTGTGACAGCATCCTTATTGTATTATTTCGAAGGACTCCTTAATAATACCTTTTAACCATGATCTCATGGAAGTTATATAAAAGGAATGACTTCACTGACTTTTTTTTTTGAGTTGGAGCCTCACTCCGTCGTCCAGGCTGGAGTGCAGTGGCACACTCATGGCCACCCCAAGGTCGACCTGCTGGGCTCAGGAGGTCTTTCCACCTCGCCTTCCAAGTAGCCGCAACTGCAGGCGTGTGCCACTCTGCCCAGCTAATTTTTTTTTTTTTTTTTGGATTTATTGTAGAGATGAGATTTCATCAAGTTGTCCAGGCTGTTCTTGAACCCCTGGACTCAGGCAGTCCCCTCATCTTGGCCTCTCAAAATGCCAGGATTACAGGCTTGAGCCACCGCACCCAGCCAACTTCACTGACTCTTAACTTTGAATCACTACTTAAGTGTGGGGTAATGTGGTACCTGTTTAATCATTTAAAAAGTTATTTGGCAGATATTGCAGGATAAAATCTGACCCAGTTTTAAAATTTTTTTTCTGCCATCACTGAGGGAACAGAGGGACTCAGAGTAGGGGTAGAAGGTGGAAGAAGATGAGTGGGTACTCCAAATATTATTTCACGGGCTGGGCATGGTGGCTCACACCTATAATCCCAGCACTTTGGGAGGCCAAGGTGAAAGGACTGCCTGAGTTCCAGGTTCGAGACCAGACTGGGCAACTTGGCAAGACCTCATCTCTACAATAAATAAAAAAATTAGCCAAGCATGGAGGCGCATGCCTGTAGTTCCAGCTGCTTGGAAGGCTGAGGTGGAAGGATCACCTGAACCCAGCAGGTCGAGGCTGTGGTGGCCATGAGCATGCTACTGCACTCCAGCCTTGACGACAGAGCGAGACTCCAACTAAAAAATAAATAAATATTATTTCACATTATTCTTATATTCTAATTACTGTAGCAGTGTCTTCAGCTTGGTGCCATAAAAACAATAATTTTAATATTAACTTTCAGTTTATGAATGGCATGCACTATAGGAGTTTGGCAGTTTTGCCAAGTGTCATCTGGTAGTTGGACCTTTGGTGAATATTAAATATTGGTAGGTTATTGGTACATAAAAATACACTTCCATGGGCTTGATTTGCCAGTAAGAATCATAGCAGGGACTTTGTATTTTTGGATTAGTTTGTGCTCCCTTGGGATGTCTTTAGATCATACGTGGCACTTCTATTGCACAAGTCTGTAATGACTAGAGTTATCCAATATTAATTCTGTGTATTGATTGAGTAAGCCATGAAATCTATTAAGATAATATAGTCTTCCTTTTCTCTATTCACAGAATGATATCTTAACTCATCTCAGTAACTTTTGGCAGATGAACAGTTTGTCAAATGATTACTACTTTTATCTAAATATTCTACTCACTAATTTTAGTATTTGATTTAAGTTAGAATACACATACTGAGGAAGATTTCAGTTTCCCTTGAATAGAATTAGACTTGCTTATAAGAGCTATCTCACAATGTTGTCCTGATGGGGGAAATGACATTCAATTTCCCTTTGGTGTCAACCTCAAGTTCAGACAACCTTGCTCTGAGTCCAAGAGGAATATTCAGACTTGGGGACTTGTCATGATATACTAGCTGTCATTTGGAGTAACAACTATGTGTCAGGCATTGTACACCCATCTTATTTGTTTTATAAGGGTGTATATATTGGCATTCCTGTCTTCCTGTGAAGCATTGTATGGGTTGTTATTCTCCATGAGTCAGGAACTATCATCTCCCTTTATACACCAGAAGACTGAAGTTGGGAGAGATTAACACACCAAAGTTCACGTAGACTGACAGGGAGGACTATGAACTGAAACAGTGTTGAGTTTTTCTTCACTTTCTGGATAGAATTAGTTATCATGTCTGAAAAAAATCTCTGTCTTTCTTCCTTTCTCTAGTAAAAGAAAACAATCTCATAATTCTGACTTGTTTGAGTGGGTGTTAAATGCAGTAAAACATTGGACAAGTACTTCCAATAAAGGCTTCATTGCTTGGTTCTGTTTCTAAATAAAGTTTGTGGCGTTGCAGCTGAATCTGTTTCGCCAAAGTACATGATACAGTAGTTATTTCCAAGAATTACTGATCAAACAGAAAGTTGTGCTACATTTGTAAGAGAATATTGTTAGAAGTAAAATATTCTATGTAATATTCTATTTTTAAAAGCCTAGATAAATATTTTAGGATAAATATACTTGGAAAACTTGTGTATTTGTTACTGGAAATAATACTGTGTTCTCATGTTTCTTGTCCACTTGCTCTATAATTCACTCATCAGGAAGGTGGTAAGTATCTTGAGACAGGTGGCCTAGTTGTGCTCTAGTGAATGTAGGAACAAATGTATTTTGGATTTAGGGATCTTTTATAAGTACGCAGGCTCTTTTCAAAGTATACTTTGTTTAAATAAAATTTAGCCGAGCTAGATAGAAGAATAACTCATTGTATTCAAGCAGATCTTTCTTCTCTGAGGCTTCAAGTACTGCACACTAAGACGGAGCCTTTGAAGAGGCAGTTAAAGCAGGTGTGGAGTGTTGGCACCTCTTATTCTTTAAGTGTTTCTGCTGCTATGTTTTCTACTTGGGTTTTGTCAGCAACAACTGGAAGGCCGAACCATAGCAATCCAGTCTTAGTCTACACATAAATAAGTTGAAGCTTATTATTATTTTTTTTATTTTATCAATATTTTTTTATTATGGTTTT
Organism: Carlito syrichta; assembly: GCF_000164805.1. Taxonomy (NCBI): domain Eukaryota; kingdom Metazoa; phylum Chordata; class Mammalia; order Primates; family Tarsiidae; genus Carlito; species Carlito syrichta. Next base: position 14,787 of record NW_007107090.1, read on the forward strand.
GTGGGGTACAGTTAAGGGTTAGGTGTACAATTACGTTTCATTCAGGCACCCTGTTGATAAGAGGTGTTTCCCCATCCCCAGACAGATATTTGCTACTGTTAATCCCATCCCCCCAACATAGTTTCCCAGTACTGTCAGTCATTTTCTTATAGTATTACATTGGATGTTCAAGGCCTATATTATATAGTGAGAACATGTGATACTCGGATCTTTGTTTCTGTGAGAGGTCACTCAGTATTATAGATTCTAGTTCCATCCAGGTTGCTGCAAAATTCATGATTTTGTTCTTTTTTATGGCAGTGTAGTATTCCATCGTGTATATGTACCACATTTTTTTAATCCAGTCCTCTTTTGATGGGCAGCATGGTTGTTTCTAGGTTCTTGCTATTGTGAACAATGCTGCAATAAACATACGTGTGCAAGTATCTTTTTTATAGAGTGATTTGAGTTCTTCAGGGTATATTCCCAGTAGGGGGATTGCAGGGTCATATGGGAGGTTGATATTTAGAGCTTTTAGGAATCGCCACACTGCTTTCCACAGAGGTTGCACTAGTTTACACTCCCACCAACAGTGTAGAAGTGTTCCCTTTTCGCCACACCCTCTCCAGCAGCTGTTATTTTTTGAGTTGATGATAATTGCCATTCTGACTGGAGTTAGGTGGTATCTCAGTGTGGTATCACATTACCAGATTTCAAACTTTACTATAAAGCTACAATCATCAAAAGTTGAAACTTATTAATGGCAGAAGTCATTGCATGAACCTGGTTGAGCAGGGACTAGAACTCAGATTGTCCTTTTATTGTTTTGGGTTCTGGCATAAGAATTTGTGTAGAAAATTGGTGGAGAAGAATCTGTTAAACACATTCTGTTACTTTATGAAATCTGCATTCTTTTGGAATTAAGTGTAATGTGCTAGACTCAGTTTGTTAGGCCGTCAGCCTGCATGAGTATGGTTGGAGGCAATGGTAACCCAAAACTTGGAGCAGAAGAAAGAATTTTAAAATTATTATATGCCACAGATTTTCAGGGCATTTTTAGTCTTACATAATGGTGTTGTCTTATGGTTAAGATTTCAGTAGTCACCTGTCTCTCTGGTTGTCAGTTAAAAAAAATTTTTAACAGTCATAAAATCATTAGCAGGTATAACAGCTGAATATTTAAGTATTTATTTTTGTTAGTTGTTTTGGCTTTGGAAATTATTTTTCCTATCAAAGAAATTCTTTACATCAAAGAAATTCTTCCTGTCAAAAAAAATGTTTTCAGCAAAATCCTTCTGAATAGTTGATGCAGTGTGATGAACTGTTAATGCTGTTTTTTGCCCTTTTCTGTAGGACTGATGCTACAAGTTTGATCTAGGGTCAGCTGTACTTTTTTCCCCTCAATTGACTAGGGATGTAATGGGGAAAGGTAAGTTTTAGGATAAGAGGGTGTTCAGGGATATGGTAGATGAACATCAAGGGCACCTTTAGCTCAAATCCTCTAGCTTGTTTGGTTGTAATGAGGGTTGACATAACTGAAAGGAGGGCTTGTGCTCCAGCCGGGTGTGGGAAGGGTAGGTGTCTCAGGCCAGGCTACACAAGCTGGCTTGTAACAGAAGACAGGGAACTCCTTGTGGCAAAACTGAAGAAAAGGATTGAGGTGGCATTTCTGGGGAGATTGTATATTCATTAGGTAAGACTAATAATGGAACGATAGGGTCTTGCTTGGGCTCTTTGTAAGTCTGTGAAAGAACAGCATGAGTGTAGACATGAAAAAAACTTTCTAGAGGCCATCTATCACATACTCCTCTGTAGTATCAGTCAGTGCAGGAAACAGAAGGGACATAATGCAGGGAATGAGTTGTCTAGGGAATCTTTGAAAGGTCTGGAGGGCCGGGCTGCAGGCTGGGCCTCTGCAAATGATTTCCAGGACACCTTGGAACAACCCACCATGGGAGCTGCCACCTCTGTCACAGTCAGGAAAATGGTAATCAGGAGGTTGCCACTGAAACAGTGGCAAGAAAATACCACAGTAGCTGTGATCAAGGGAATCACAACAGCCACCATTGTTGCCATCATAGCTGCTTGAAGTCTGAAATGTAGTGTCTGGCCTTTGCTGTGACAGTTTCTCCTTGATGCCTCTGAACTAGGGACTAGAGGCTGTGGAGCTGAATCTGGCCACTGCTGCCTCTGCCACTGTCCATAAAATAATCAGGAAATGACTAATTTTGAGTATTTATTGCCTTTGTTTTTAATATAATTTTATTGAATTTTATGCAGCTTAGTTCTTAATAATGACTGGTTGACAACTAACTTGCAAAATTCCTAAACATTTAATAATTGGCCTTGTGAAAGAGTACAGCCAACTCCAGCATATCACTGCAGAGCCTCCTAGCTGACACTTCTATCTCTAACTGGAAAGTCTCTCTTTTTTGTCCTAGTTCAAAGCTGGTGACTGGATACTGACATGTTTGTGACTTTGTTTACTAGCTAAAAGCTACAGGCCTATGGGACTCTGCTTCACTTTTGCCGTCCATATCTTGTATACTGTATCTTAATGATCAAATCAAGTTTATATCCAGAATGCTAGCTTTAAAGGAGTCTGGAAGATACAGTTTTTAGTTTTCCAGTGTCTGCATTTCAGGAAGGCATGCTACAAGGAAGTGGATGCTGAGTGATAGCGGATCCTTTCCCTCACACTCATCTTCTTAAACACAGTATTTTAATTACAGTTGAGCCCATTCTTGATGACTCATTGTCGTTTCTGTGAGTTTCTTGTTTTGAATTGGCTTGTGGTTGGAATGATTATAGAGCCAATAGATTTTTGCTGTGACCTTTTGCACTAGATTAGCTTGTGTCTGTCCTGTCTACCATATCTGCTGCTGAGCTATCTGTGTTTTATGTCATTTGATCTCAACCTCCCCTGCAAGCCACAGGCATCCAGAGAAGGGAAGGCACTTCAACCAAAGCAGCCAGTGACAGGCTGGTCAGCAATCTGTGATTACTGTGGCTTGAAAAGATGAGTGGTGCTTATTGTCTTTTGAACTAATACAAAAAGAAAAGACTTTCCAATAGGGGTAGAAACCTCAGCTGAGAGGTTTTTGCAGTAATGCCCTGGAGTTGGCTGTACTCTTTCCTGAAACTGATTGTTAAATTTTCAGGAATTTTGCAAGTCAGTTGAAACACAGCCATTTTTAAGAATTAAGTTGCATACAGTTATTAAATAAAGGCAAAGGTTAATGCATACTCAAAATTAATCATCGCCCAATTATTTTCCCACATTTTGCTACTATCTATGCTCTTGAATTTCTTTGTATCTGTTATATCCATAGGGTAGAAATACGATGTAATGGTTTGCTGCTGCGCTTATCTTCCCAGCTCCATTTTCTCTGTTGTCACAGTTGTCTATGGTTGTAGCTATTGGCATTTACCAAACACACCACTGATTATGGGAATGGGAAGGAAGAGTCAAGGTTGGAAAGGCCACGATAAACCTTGTACAAACAAGATTATGGGAGAAGAAACTATGAGTAAGCAGAAAAAGCGAATGCATGACGTAGAACTGAGCACTGGAAGGAAGGGCTACAAGCTCCTCTTCCCGAGGTCTACAGTCATTCTAGAATCGTCCTGCAGTCCTAGTCTCCATGAGATTAAGCCCTATTTCCTATTGTTGGAATCACATGAAATTATGAATTTGTGTATTGTCAACCTTAATAGAACACTCTGGAGTTTCATATTTATTTTATTTTGTTTAGTTATGCTTATGTGCCTTCTTCTCATGAAGAGAAGGCAATATGTTAAAAGTTTAGGTTCACATTTTCTGGGTAGAGTATGTAAAGAAACTAAAGAAGGGAGAGAGAAGTGTGATATATGAGAGTTTCCAGAGGCGGGTGTTTGTAGCCTGTCCCTCCCCTGACACTAGAATAAGATGGAAATCTCTATTGGGGGATGCCTCTTCAAATACAGGTTTTTTAAATTCTGTGATCTTTTTCATGGGTAAGCACTGTATAGACTGTTGTAGTTACCTAAACATGGAGTAACTTGTTCCTGTGTAAATGCCATAGCCTTAACGGCTAGAATGTTGGGCCATAGGGGATGTCCGTCTCCTTGGCATTGTGGCTCCTACCTTCACCTCTAGGAACCGCTAAGGTGCAGACTGGAGGTCTGAACTGCCTCTGTCTGTAGCTCACAGCTCAACCACTGCTGCCTTTGATCGGTTCCCTATCTTGCTTTGTTTTCTCTTTACTCTGATGGTTTCTCCCACGCTTCTCTGCTTTCCAAAGAAAAAACTGACCTTGTGTAGATTCTGCCAGCCAGTTGCGGTGCTCCCTAGTGTCTCCATTGTGTATTGTTCAATCTCAGGGCGTCAGGTGTAAACCCAGGGTGGTATTCTCTTTTCTGTTGTTTGTCCTTGCTTCGGTGTTCAGGACCTGCTCCTTATCCCCAGAATGTGGGTGTATATGTTTGTTTCTGATTTGAAAATGTTCTGGAAGCCTGGTATCAAGATAGATATTTTACTTTTTATTTGGTATTTGTTTTAGAGGTTCAAACTGGACTGCATTTAGTAAACCAAACCTCATCTTTTTTTTTTTTCTTTTTAAATCGTCTTTCAAAAAATAGTAGTTGAAAACAAATCTTTGTGTTTTTTTTCTTTTCTTTTTTTTTTGAGTTGAGGTCTCAGCTCTGTCACCCAGACTGGAATGCAGTGGCATGATAACAGCTCACTACAGCCGTAATCTCTTGGACTTGCGTGATCCTCCCACTTCAGCCTCCCAAATAGCTGGGACTGCAGATGTGTGCCACCATGCCCAGCTAAGAGGTCACTATATTGCCCAAGGTAGTCTTGAACTCTTGGGTTCAAAGAATAATCCCAAAAGTGCTGATTACAGACATGAACCAGTGCACCTGGCCTTTGAAAACAGATCTTTGAAAACCAAATAGATAATCTCTTAGGATAATTTTCTCCTAAGTGAAAGAATAAAAAATTGTTTAATTGTGTCATATTGATCCAATGTTAAAGTGTTTTAAGTAGGTGTGGTAGAGCATACCTGTAGTCCCAGCTACTCAGGAGACTGAGGTGGCAGGATCACTTAAGCCGAGGAGTTTGAAGCCAGCCTGGGCAACAAAGTGAGACCCTGTCTCTAAAAATAAGTAAATTTTAAAAAAATCTCCTAATTTCAGGAGGTAGGAAAAAAGTGGTATAATGCAGGTGACAATTTCATCAGCACTTTAAATGTGGAGCTTGTGTAGATTTGGTGATCAGGGAGGGCCTCTTTGAGGAGGGGACATGTCACCTGCAGATTGAATGACTAGTCGAAGGAGTCTGCCATGTGAAAATTATCCAGCCAGAGGGAATTGTAAAATAGAGAGGCCTCAATGTAAGATCCTTGCATGTTATAGGAACAGAAAAGCTCATGTGGCCGACCCCTAGTAAATGAGGGGGTAAAAGTGATAGGGATGAGATTGAAGAGGTAGACAGGGACCGGTGGGGGTCTGTAATCCACAGGAAGAGGCTTGGATTTCATTTATTCTTAATGCCCCTTGAAAGTACAAAGTTGGAGCATGATTGTCTAGTATTCAATTTCCAGAGTCATTGTAACTTGAAAGGGGCAAAAGTGAAGAAGGGAGAACCTTCAGTTTGGGTGAAAATTAATGATGCTATGGACTACTGTAAGTGCAGTGGCAGTGAGTGAAGTGAATGAATGTGAGATAGGTTTTGAAAGAGGAACCAATAGCATTTGCTGATTGATTGTAGGTATGAAAGGAGAGGACTTCAGGATAACTTCTAGGTTTTTGCTTTGAGCAACTAGTGGTGACCATTTCCAGGAATGGGAAAGACAGGAGGTTGGGTGGAGTGATTAGGTTTTTTTTGTGTGTGAAGGATGTATATCCACCACATGGATTATTTTAACTTTTTATTCTACTTGCTTTATTATAAACCCATCCCTCTATCCATCTCTCAGTCTATCTTTTTTAAAAATGTATTTCAATGTAAATTGCAGTCATTAATGCATTTCCCCATTTTAAATGCCCTTTTATTTTTAAATGCCCTTCCCCCCTCTCATATTACAGATAAGAAAACTAAGGCTTGGAGAAAAATATGCTTAATGTCATATGGCTAGTTACTGGTGAGTCCAGAATCAGCATGCAGGTTGTCATTGGTCTAGGACTCTAATTTGATTATATTTTAACTTATAAGTAAGACTAAAAGTGAGTTTTGGAATGTAACAGGTTTTGCTATCAACTGGTTTACATGCTAAAATCTCTTGGACCCAAATTTCCGAGGCAAGCATGGAAAAGATGGAGTGCTACAGTTACTTTTGCTTGGATTACAAAGTTAGGACGGCACTTAGGACTTGTTGGAAAGTACATTACAATGTTGTGGAATTGGAACATTTTCAAGTGTTTGGTCCAGGAAAGTAGCTTGGGATTCTTCCAAGCATTAATCCTCTTGTTGGCAGGGCTTTTACATTTAATTAGGAAATGTTCTTTGCATACCTACTATGCACAAAGCCTCATGTAAAGCGCTGGCCTACAGAAAAGGGAATTATTCAAGTTCTATACTTTAAAGGAATTCAGCCTTTAACTTCTGTTTCAATTTTCTAAAATTTCTCATGTTTTGTTATATGTTTGTTTAAAAATATAATAAAAGCTGAAGTTAAAAGGGTAGAAAGCTTATAAATCTAAGCAAAACTTCAGCCTCTTTGGTACAATTATATGCAAATAACATAGGCTACACAATTGACGCAGTCGCTAGTAGTAAGAAGGGCAAACAGATTTTTTGTTTGCTTTGTGTGAACATCTTTCTAAGGAGTGAAAATATACTGTTTTAGTTTCTATCTTATGGAATTAACTAGCTAGGTTATCAGTTAAGTCTATATCAAACATGAAAGTTAATAATGACTTAAATACAGAAATATGAGACATGTTTGTCTTCAAAAGTCAAACTAATAATCTCATATTAATGGTATTTTTATGCTTTCTAGTAAAAATAAACATGTTCACTGTTGACTTCTGAGAATTTGGATTTTAAGGAAATTAACCCAATGAAGCATCATATTCTTTTCTTGCTATGGTTGTTCTCTGTTCTAACGTTTAATAGCTTCCAACAACTCTCTCAGCTTGTATCTTCCCAAACTCATTTCTCATTAGTACCCAATATGGATACTTAGTTACAGCCAAAGTATTTGTTATATTTCTTCAAAATCTAGAACTAAATTTGCTTCCTTCAGATATTTTTCTAGGATTAATCTATTAATGTTTATTTCTGCATTTTTCAACTCCAGGATACAGCCTAGTTATTTAGACTTCACCCAGCAGGCTGTGGTGATAGAGTTGGTTTATAACCAGAGCTAAAAAAACTTATCAAATTTACATTAACCTATCTATACTTTCTAGACTGGAAGGCATGTAGGCTGAGGAAGAGTTTCTCCTTGGTAGACGGTTTTAAGAGGAACACATATGGAATCAAAAAGGGATCTGACTTTTTCTCTCTTTTTGTTCACTCTCAAATTTCATGAGGAAAAAGAGAAATGAGTAAAATTTAATTCTTTGTTAGTAAGAATTAGTGGAAAAGTATAGACAGAGAGGAGGCTAAAATTGATGTTTATTTGAACTTATTTTGGATATATGTTTCAACTAGGAGTTGACTTTTTATTTATTTAAAAAATTTTTTCGAGTCATAGTCTCACTCTGTCACCCAGGCTGCAGTTCAGTGAGTGGCATGATCACGGTTCCCTGCAGCTTCGACCTCCTGGGCTCAAATGATCCTCCTGCCTCAGTGTCCTGTGTAGCTGGGACTACAGATGCATACCACCTGCCCAGCTAATGTTTTGGTTTTTGGTAGAGACAAGGTCTCCCTATGTTGCCTAGGCTGGTCTTGAACTCCTGGACTCAAGGAATCTTCTTACCTCAGCCTCTCTTAGTGTTGGAATTACAGGTGTGAGCCACCATGCCCAGCCAGTACTCTGCATTTTGAGATTCTTTGTAAGGACAGAATTTTGGTTATTAGTCCTGAATTTGAATACCAGGCCTGCCACAATTCTATATTCAAAAGTTCCATAGAGTGTAAACAATTAGGACAAAAAAATTATTACTAATCGTTTACCACTCAGAAACAATCATAATAATTACTTTTCTTTTTCTTTTATATTATTTTGGCTGTGACATTCCTAGACATATGATTCCGTAGTAAAAAAAACATGGACCTTTTTGGGGATCTTGATGACTGTTACATTGTGTTTTTCTGACTCTGGACTCTCATAGATTTTCAGCATACTAAATTGTCTCAGTATCTTTAGGGATTTATTTTCTTTTATAGACAATGTCAGATCTTTTAGCCAAAAATAATATTTTTTCTCTTTTGGTTCCAAAAAGTCATTTGTTATTTTAGATCATTTGCTAAATTGCTAACCATAACAGGAAACTTCCGGCCCACATCTCACAGCAGTGACTGTCGTGTTTACAAACAATCATGATACCCTAGGTTGTTAACCCTGCCTAAGTAGCTAAATGGTCCCGTGCAGATGCCTAGTAGCTATTGGTGATTGGTTCTATTTTGTCTTCTAAACCCAACATTTTGCCATGAGTAACTGCTTTGATCAACACAGGAGAGGGTCCTTTTATTCTATATGTAAACATCTTCTCCAGTTTGGATCTCTGGAACTGAATTTCTCACTTCCCAGTTTCTACCCTTCTTTAGACAGCCAGCTGGATCTCCTGTAAAAGCAGAAGTAATCTTCAGTATATAACCAGAACTGTTGATCTTGTCATTAAAAAATTTGAATCAGTTTTAAGTTTGAGTCGGCAAGTACACTAACAACAAAATGAAACCCATGGTAAGCTATCAATACGTTGCCAAAGTGTTTAAAAACTTGACAGATGTAAAACACTGATACATAACTTATTCTTAGCAACTTAATCTTTTTATTGAGTGGCAGTGTTTCAGTATTAAAGCTGAGCTATTTGGACACACTGACCTTAATCTAGTGGGAAACAGTAGGCTTTTAAATTGGCACGTATACAAACCTCCATTCCACTATCCACAAGATGCCTTATTTTAAAATTATTGTTTATAAGTCTTATGCTTTCTCTAACAACTTCTGATAGTATAATTAGGCATCTCTATTGTATCTTTTTCCAGAAGGCTAGTTTGTAAACGCAGGCAGGTTTTCATGTGTATTCTGGCATATTGGGAATTAATGCCACTGATTACTTTCCAGATAATCCTTTATAACCACCAAGTATCCAGAAGTGGTATATTTTAAATCACAGTGATTCTTGAAAAACTGCTGAATTAAATGACCTATAAATTTTGCTGAAAATGAAACAAAACTTGCTTTTTTGAAGGGAATCGATTTATTCCTTGCTCTCTTCTCTGAATCTTGCGTAAGAATTGATTTTAAGGAATACTGAGTTTTCTATTCTATTTTATTTAATACTGCATACAAATAAAAGTAGTTATAGTTACCATTTAGCCATAGTCATGAAACAACTCAGTTAGTTAATTTTATTTCTTTTTTAGTTATTTTTATTTCAATCCAGGTTAGCATATATTACTAAAACAGATTTAAATAAATGATGCTTATGTGTAAGACACTGCTAGATACTATAATTAAGACTTTAGAGTTTCTTTCATACTTCTGACACTAGTTTTAATTATTATGTGAAACTTGGTATATAGTGTTCCTAATGAGATGACATTAGCTTTATTACAAGTTTCACAATATTTGTATAAATGTATTACCAGACCAAATACTGAAGATCTGAGTCAAATCTTTGCTTTGCAGAAACTAGAGCAATTTTTAATCCCAAATTCTTTTCCCTATGTTTTTGGTAGCTTGCTTTTAAATGCTTTGCCAGTAGTCTCTTTAGTAACCCACAAGTAATACTAATAACCAAAGTAAACAATTGTAGTTCAAGCAGTCTTTCTGCCAGAAGTTCATTAAAATTTAAAGGAATTTTGGATGTTTTTCAATTATCTATGCCATTGCTCTCTAGATTGATTAAAATTAGCAGAAATTATTCAGATGCTGTGTGGATGAATTCTTGTAGCCATCCCCTGCTCTCCACACTTGATAGGTCGTCTAACCCTGATTGGTTATTTTGGGGGTTTTGTGTATAGCAGCAGTGACTGAGAATGAGTGGTTTCCCCCTTCTTTTGTGACTGTCTACCTAGATTATTTTCTGGTGGCTGTGATCTCCCTTTGTTTCTGTTTTCTGTTTATCCCCTCAACTGTTATGTCCTATACTTCAGCCCCAGAATAGTTCTACTTGAGCATCACTTTTGTCTTGTCATTTCTGTTTTTAAAAATTTCATGATGGTTTCTCCTGTTGCCTACTAAAATCCTCAGTGTAGAATGCAGGCTTTACAAGTGTGGATCCGGCCTACTCTCCCAGCCTCACCTTCAATTTTTTTCTCCTGGATTTATGAAATTGTTCTATTTCTTACTCCAGAATATGACTTGTACTTTTTTTTTTTTTTTGAGTTGGAGTCTCACTCTGTCACCCAGCCTGGAGTGCGGTAGCATGCTCATGGCCACTGCAACCTTGACTGCTGGGCTCAGGCGATCCTTCCACCTCAGCCTTCCAAGTAGCTGGAACTACAGGCGTGTGCCACCCTGCCCAGCTAATTTTTTAATTTATTGTAGAGACGAGGTCTCACCAAGTTGGTCAGGCTGGTCTCAAACCCCTGGGCTCAGGCAGTCTTCTTGCCTCTGCCTCCCAAAGTGCTGGGATTACAGGCTCAAGCCACTGCACCCAGCTTTGCTTGTACTTAAAAAAAAAAAAAAAAAAAATCGGGTATGTTATCTTCTTACCCCCTCTCCCAATAGCTTCACTTTCTGTAGTCTTTAAATCAGTTCGTTTTGTTTAGATGAAGCTGTACTGTATTGTATATACAGGATTAGGCCAGATTATGGAGGATTTGAAAACTAGTCAGAGAAGTCTGCATTTTATCCCAAAGCCAATGAAAACAGCCAAAAAAATTTTTTTGAGCAGGGGTGTATATGTAATTAACAAAGGAATATGTGATTAACCTGGCACTGATGTGTAGAACAGGTTAGAGGAGTTAGAGTTTAGAATGGAAACCTTTAAAAGAAGAGTCAGATTTCCCAGGATAGGTAGAACTGATGTCTGGGGTAAGGAAGAGACAGTAGATAAATAAGGTTAACACATCTTGAGATATATGGAATGACAGAAGAAGGGCGGTTATGAAGGAGAGCTGGTTTAAGGAGGAATATGATTGATTTATTTAATTTTAAAATTTTAGATTCAGGGTGTACAAATGCAATTTTGTTATGGACATATTGTGTACTAATTGGGATTGGGTACTGGTGTCCCCATTTCCCAAATAGCGAACATTGTACCTGACAAGTAGTTTTTTTTTTTTTTTTTTTTTTTTTTTTTTTTGAGTTGGAGTCTCACTCTGTCGCCCAGACTGGAGTGCAGTGGCCGCTCCCGGCCACCGCAGCCTCGACCTGCTGGGCTCCTGCGATCCTTCCTCCTCAGCCTTCCAAGTAGCCGGAATTACAGGCATGCGCTACCACACCCAGCTGATTTTTTGATTTATTGTAGAGATGAGGTCTCGCTGCCCAGGCGGGTCTCGAACCCGCGGGCTCAAGCAATCCACTCACCTCAGCCTCCCAAAGGCGCGGGATTACAGGCTGAGCCACCG
>NW_007107090.1:26459-28618 GCF_000164805.1 Carlito syrichta
GATTATGGAGGATTTGAAAACTAGTCAGAGAAGTCTGCATTTTATCCCAAAGCCAATGAAAACAGCCAAAAAAATTTTTTTGAGCAGGGGTGTATATGTAATTAACAAAGGAATATGTGATTAACCTGGCACTGATGTGTAGAACAGGTTAGAGGAGTTAGAGTTTAGAATGGAAACCTTTAAAAGAAGAGTCAGATTTCCCAGGATAGGTAGAACTGATGTCTGGGGTAAGGAAGAGACAGTAGATAAATAAGGTTAACACATCTTGAGATATATGGAATGACAGAAGAAGGGCGGTTATGAAGGAGAGCTGGTTTAAGGAGGAATATGATTGATTTATTTAATTTTAAAATCTTAGATTCAGGGTGTACAAATGCAATTTTGTTATGGACATATTGTGTACTAATTGGGATTGGGTACTGGTGTCCCCATTTCCCAAATAGCGAACATTGTACCTGACAAGTAGTTTTTCAGTCCTCACCCCTTTTCCCTGCCTCCCTTGGTGTCCCTAGTGTCTATTATTTCCATCTTCATGTACGTGAGTACCCCTTGTTTACCTCCCACACATTAGTGAGAACGTGTGATGTTTGGTTTTCTGTTTTTAAGTTAGTTCACTTAAGATAATGGCCTCCAGCTCCTACCATGTTGCTGCCAAAAGTATTCTGTGGGGTGTGTGTGTATGTGTGTGTGTTGTGTGTGTGTAACATTTTGTTTATCCAGTCAACTGTTAATGAGCACTTAGGTTGGTTCTATGATTTTGCTATTGTGAATAGTGCTGTGATGAACATAGGTGTGCAGATATCTTTTATAATACAATGCTTTCTTTTCCTTTGGGTGGGTAACCAGTTGGATGGTAGTTATATTTTTAGCGATTTGAGAAATTTCCACACTTTTCCATAGAGGTTGAACTAGTTTCCATTCCCATCAAAATTATTAAGAAAGGAAATGTTGTTGGGAGTGGTTATAAATAGAGTACTATAAGTAGATAGTAAAGGTGACATTGACATATACTTTGTTTTTAATATAATATTAAATAACTATTGAATCACCTTTGACTGATTGCCATTGAATTTAGCAATTAGTAAGTCATTGGTTTTTCTCACCTCAAACCTGGGGTCCATGGCTTCAGTCTTTTCTTTTTCCCTTTTAAAGCCTTGTATACAAATGCTAATTCAGTTTTTGTGTAAATTGTTCTCTTATCCAAGAACTTAGTGGGATCCCTAGTGTTTGCCAGAGAAAATGTAAACTTACTTGTCTAGCATTCAAGATGTTTATAATTTATTTAAAAGGTTTGAATGTTGGATACACTGTACTGGGTCATGTGTTAGGCTTTGTAATTTGTCCCCAGCTCACTTTTCCTGTCTTCTTTTTCTACTTCCCTACTTAAAATTCTTCACAGTTTCTAGTTTGGTTGTTTACTTGTCTGTGAACATGTCTTTTGATTTCTTGCCTTTCCTTGTGCTATTTCACTAATCTGGTAGTGATCTTTTTTCCATTTCTTTTCCATTGCTTCCTGAGTCTTAAGTCCCACCTTTAACTTCTTTCAGCATTCTGTTTCACTCTTTCGATATTTCACTCTTTCGACCTCTTTTTAGGGGACTTAACTGTGCTGCTCATTTGTTATATTGCCTTGCATTATTCCTCGTTCCCTCTTTTTATGTATAAATCTCATCTTCTTATATAAGATTGAAAGCAATGTTGAGTTTGGGGACCATTTCTTACACACACTTGAATTGCCTACGTACGTTTTGAATTTCTTACACACACTTGGATTTATAGGACTTGTGCCTAGTGATCCTTAATAAATATATACTTGATTCAGATATGTAGAAACCTGTTTGTGCTTGTGCATACAAGGTTAATAAGAGAGTATTATAGGCCGGGCATGGTGGCTCAAGCCTGTAATCCCAGCACTTGGGAGGTCAAGGTGAGGGGATTGCCTGAACCCATGAGTTCGAGAACAACTTGGGCAACTTGGCAAGACCTCATCTCTACAATAAATCAAAATATTGGCTGGGTGTGGTAGCACACGCCTGTAGTTCTGGCTAGTTGGAAGGCTGAGGCAGAAGGATTGCCTGAGCCCAGCAGATCAACAGTGGGGTGGCTGTAAGCGTGCCACTGCACTCCAGCCTGGGCGACGGAGTGAGACTCCAACTCAA
>NW_007107090.1:28638-72226 GCF_000164805.1 Carlito syrichta
AAAAAAAAAAAAAAAAAACAACAGAAAGAGAGTATTATAGTGAATTATTTTATAGCTAATAAAATTCTGAAATATAATGATCAGTGCACTAAACTTTAGCATCTATGAACAGAAATATTATAGAGAAACTTTCAAGATTTTAAAGGGAATTATACTATAGGAGCAATGTTTATTACAGTGCATTTGTCAAACTTTTTTTTTCTTGCATCATTATTTTACTGGAAGAAATTAATGTTGGCAGATAAAGCTGTTATAAAACTATTTAAAAATCTTATAAAAACATTTGACTTAACTAATGCTGTACTTGCTTAATTGTCTTTTGTAATAAATTCTTTAGTTTACTTGATAATTAAAGGTAAATGTAGAGTTTAGGGGCTCATTTTAAGGAAATTTAAGTAATATAAGAAACTTTTTTTTTTTTTGAGTTAGAGTCTCACTCTGTCGCCCAGACTGGAGTGCAGCGGATGCTCCCGACCACCGCAGCCTCGACCTGCTGGGCTCCGGCGATCCTTCTGCCTCAGCCTTCCGAGTAGCTGGAACTACAGGCGCGCGCTACCACGCCCGGCTAATTTTTGATTTATCGTAGAGATGAGGTCTCGCCAAGTTGCTCAGGTGGGTCTCGAACCCGCAGGCTCAGACAATCCACTCACCTCAGCCTCCCAAAGCGTGGGATTACAGGCTGAGCCACCGAGCCGGCTCATTCTGTACTCTTAAATCCATATAGATGGCTGGGCATGGTGGCTTACATCTGTAATCCCAGCACTTTGGGAGCCCGGGGTGGGAGACCAGGAGTTTGAGATCAGCCTGGTCAACGTAGTGAGACTTTGTCTCTAAAAAAAAAAAAATCCTTACTGATGGGAAAAACTGGAGGACTCTAAAGGTTAAATTATATTTTTATTTGTTTGAGAGAAGTAGAAGAATAAGGCCCTTTCATCTTTTAGAAGATCAGAAATGTTTAAAGTTCTGAACAGTGGTTTCTTTTCAACTTAATATTTATTGAGTTGTTACTATGAGAATATGCTTGGTAAGGGCAAGCGAGCCAAATGGATAGGACTTTAGTCACCATTGCTGGAGAGAAAGCCTAAGAAGCTATTTTGGTGCAGGGCTAGGGGGAAGAGAAGGCATGGGGTTTTGAACAAAAGAAGGATTGGGAATATCCCAAAGACAAGACTTGAAGCTGTCATTTTGGAAGCATGGTTGAAGAAATCTTTTCGTTTGAAAAGAGAAGGATTTTATTAGTTTCCATTGCTGCTACACCAAATTCCCACAAATTTAGTGACATAAAAGGACACTTATTATCTTCCAGTTCTGGAGGTCGGTTGTCTGAATGGGTATGGAGGCTGTATTCATTCTGGAGGCTCTAGGAAAGAATCCGTTTTCTTACCTTTTCTAATTTCTTGAGCCTGCCTGCATTCCTTGGCTCATGGCCCCTCCCTCCATCTTCAGAGCACATTACTCTAGCCTCTGCATCCATTGTCACATCTCCTCTTACCTTGACCCTCCTACCTTCCTTTTATAAGGATCTTTGTGATTATATTGGGTTTACAGTGATAATCCAGGGTGATTTCCCGCCTCAAGTTCCTTAATTTTATGACATCTGCAAAATCTCTTTTGCTGTGTAAGATAGTAAAAGTTCTAGGGATTAGGACATGGATATCTTTGGGGGACTATTATTTAGCCTACCACAACAATCATGAGAGACTTGATAACTATATTCAAATATTGGAAGGAAGGGATGACATGTGGAAGATGGAAAAAATACTAGTTTTTTTTCTGTGTGGTACCAAGGGTTAGAATTAGAACCAGTGGGTGGAAATTACAGGCCAATTTGTGTTCACAAAAAACTTTAAGAGAGAACTTTCTAACAGTCAGTTGTAAGGATGGGATGGGCAGCCTCAGAAAGTTGCAGTATGTTCTAGACACTGGCAGTGTTGAACAGAGGTTTAAAGACCTCTTACCAGAGTTGTGGTAGATGGGATCTGAGCTTTGAAACGGAGCAAAGTTGAGCATATTTTCTAATAAGTCTACATGGTGCAGCATCATGGCATTTACCTTTTTTTTTTTGAGTTGGAGTCTCCCTCTGTCACCCAGGCTGGAGTGCAGTGGCCGCTCCCGGCTGCTGCAGCCTCGACCTGCCGGTCTCCGGCAATCCTTCTTCCTCAGCCTTCCAAGTAGCTGGTACTACAGGCACGCGCTACCACACCCTGCTATTTTTGACTTATTGTAGAGACAGGTCTCACCAAGTGCCTTGGGCGGGTCTTGAATCCGGCCGGCTCAGGCAGTCCTCTTGTCTCGGCCTCCCAAAGTGCTGGGATTACAGGCTGAGCCACCGAGCCTGGCCGGCATTTACCTTTTTTTCCTGGGGCTGTTGTGCCTCATGGTTTACATTTAAGTATGACTACTGATGATACACAAAAAAAATTCCATGGTTTCTCTAGCTTCTTCCGTATATTTCAAACCTGTCCCAGATGGTAAATATGTTTAAGGGTCACATTACATAAAGCAAATGTTCAGTTAAAACATCTATGCTGTTAACTTTTTTTTTTTTTCAGTTGGAGACACACTTAGTTGCCCAGGCTGTAGTGCAGTGGCATGCTCATGGCTACCCCAGTGTTGACCTGCTGGGCTGCAGCAATCCTTCCGCCTCAGCCTTTCAAGGAGCCGGCACTACAGGCATGCTACCATGCTTGGCTAATTTTTTGATTTATTGTAGAGATGAGGTCATACCATGTTGTCCAGGCTAGTCTTGAACCCATAGGCTCAGGCAGTCCTCTTGCCTCGGCCTCGCAAAATGCTGGGATTACAGACTTGGGCCACCGTACCCAGCCGATATTAACTTTTGACAGTGAAAAAGAGGTAGCCAGATTAGAGGGTTTGACAGAGTATAGATCATTAAATAATGACATTAGAAAGGGCTTTGAGAGCCGGGCTCGGTGGCTCAGCCTGTAATCCCGCGCCTTTGGGAGGCTGAGGTGAGTGGATTGCCTGAGTCCGTGGGTTCGAGACCCACCCGGGCAGCAAGACCTCATCTCTACAATAAATCAAAAAATCAGCTGGGCATGGTAGCGTATGCCTGTAATTCCGGCTACTTGGAAAGCTGAGGCGGAAGGATCGCCGGAGCCCAGCAGGTCGAGGCTGCGGTGGCCGGGAGCGGCCACTGCACTCCAGTCTGGGCGACAGAGTGAGACTCCAACTCAAAAAAAAAAAAAAAAAAAGAAAGGGCTTTGAGAAGTTGTCTTTTCTAACCCCCTGCTTTAAAGAGGCAAGTGACCTAATTCGCTAGAGTAGGTGCCTAAAATGCAGACTCTAAGCCAAGGATTCATAAGATCTGGACTTTAGAGCCTTCAAGAACCTTCTGAAGCTGCATGCAAAATTTCTACGAAAGTGTTTTTTTATGGGATGAGGGTCCATCAACTTCTATTAATTCATTCATGAATTATTCCCTCCCTCCCTTCTATGCTTTAATAAACATTATGTCAACCAGACACTTGGGCCTTACTCTTAATACAATATATAATTCTTAATAAACTTAACCTTTTGTTTTATATGCAGCCTATATGAAGTAACCATCTTAAAACAGGGAACTATATTACCGTTATAATAATGGATGCCAATAATTATTATTGTAGTTAAGTAGATCTCACAAAATGTGTTCGTTATTATTTTGTTAATTTTTTTTTTTTGAATTGGAGTTTCACTCTGTTGCCCAGGCTAGAGTGCAGAGGCACACTCATGGCCACTCCATTGTCGAGCTGCTGGGCTCTGGCAATCCTTTCACCTCAGCCTTCCAAGTACTGGAACTGCAGGTGTATGCTATCATGCCCGGCTAATTTTTTATTTATTGTAGAGACGAGGACTTGCCATATTGTTCAGGCTGGTCTCGAACCCGCGGGCTCAGGCAATCCACTCACCTCGGCCTCCCAAAGTGCTGGGATTACAGGCTGAGCCACAGAGCCCTGCCATGTGTTCATTATTTTAGGAAGGATCTCAGAAGTGGATAGTCTCTACATTCAGTAAACCAGATTCATATAAGGGACTATGACTCTGTCATTACTTCTGTATTTGCTTTGAGGTGTATTTCTGGTCTATTTCTCTCTTGTTATTCTCTAATACCTAGGGGTTTTTTTGTTGTTGTTGTTTGTTTGTTTGTAATGTATTTGTGTTTGGATTTGACTTTACTTACTGACTGACTGTCTGATACAGAATTTGATCACCTGGATGCTAGACTGAGTGCTTTTTTAGAATTCATGTTGTTATGGAATTTCTCCTCTGATCATTAGTGTGAATTGACTTTATGGCTATAGATAAAACAAGCGCTGCCCAAGTCTTTCTGTCTTTACTCTTTTGCTCGCTATAAGTGAGTAAGCTTAGATAGCAATTATTGTTTTTTATTTAATTAAAATTTTAATTGTGATAACTGTAAATTCACATGTAGTTACAAGAAATAATAGAGATCCCGTGTATCTTTTCCCTAGTTTTTACCAATGGTAACATCTTGGAAGACTACAGTATAATACCACAGTCAGGATATTGACATTGATACTACCAATCTTATCTTATTTAGTCGTGTGTGTGTGTGTGTGTGTGTGTGTGTGTGTGTGTGTGTGTGTGTGTGTTTGTGTGTGTGTATGTATTTAGTTCTACACAATTTTATCTTTTGTGTAGGTTTGTGAATCTAGCCCTGCGGGCAAAATACAAAACAATTCCATCCCAAGAGGATTCCTCTTATCTTACCTTGTTGAGTGGAAAAAGGTGATCCTTCTGCTTCAGCTTCCAAGTAGCTGGAACTACAGGTGTGGGCCACCATGCCTGGCTAATTTTTTTATTTATTGTAGTGATGAGGTCTCGTCATGTTGCTCAGGCTGGCCTGGGACCTGTGGGCTCAGTCGAGGCTCTCTTTTTCATTCAGCATTATCTTCTTGAGATAATAAGTTGTTTCCTGTATCAATCATGTTTTCATTGTTGAGTGGTTGTTTTGTATTTGGTATTTTTGTTTAACAATTCACTGGTTGAAAGACATGGACTAATTCTGGTTTTTGGCTATTATGAATAAAGCTGGTAGGAACATTCATGTACAGCATGTACAGACTTTTTTTTTTTTAAAGACAGGGTCTTGCTCTGTCGCTCAGGCTGGAGTGCACTGGCATGATTATAACTCACCACAGCCTTGAACTCCTGGTCTTTCAGCTACTGCCTCTTGAGTAGCTGGGACGACAGGTGTATATCACCATGCCTGGCTAATTTTTTGATTTTCCATAGAGACAAGGTCTCGCCATGTTGCCTAGGCTGATCTCAACTCCTGGGCTCAAACAATCCTTCTGCCTCAGCCTCCTGAAGTGTTTGGATTACAGACATAAGCCACCATACCTGGCCTAGGTTTTAATGTGAACATAAATGAAAGGCAATATTGACCTCATAAGATGAGTTGAGAAATGTGTTTTCCTCTTCTATTTTCTAGGAGAGACTAACAGATTATATAAAATGGGTATTAATTTTTTTTTACATATTTGATAAAATTCTCCAGTAAAACGATCTAGGCCTAGAGATTTTTTTCATAGCTTTTAAATTACAAATTCGGTTTCTTTTTTTTTTTTTTTGAGTTGGAGTTTCTCGCCCAGACTGGAGTGTAGTAGCCACTCCCGGCCACCGCAGCCTCGATCTGCTGGGGGGTCCAGCGATCCTTCCACCTCAGCCTTCCAAGTAGTTGGAACTACAGCCACGCTACCACGCCTGGCTGATGTTTGATTTATTGTAGAGATGAGGTCTCACCAAGTTGCCCAGGCGGGTCTCGAACCCGCGGGCTCAGGCAAACCACTCACATCAGCCTCCCAAAGGCGCGGGATTACAGGCTGAGCCACCGAGCCTGGCTTGGTTTCTTTAATGTTTATAGGACTATCCAGATTACCTCGTTTACTTTGTTGAGTGGCTTTTGAGGAATTGTTCATTTCTTTTAAATTGTTGAATTTGTGAGTATAAAGTTTTTATTACACTTTGAATGACTGCAGGACCTTTAGTGCTATCTCCTGTTTCATTCCAGATATTTGTGACTTGTATCTTCTCTGTTTATTTTTGCCAGTTTTCCTAGATGGGGGTTAGTAAATTTTAATGTTTTTCTTTTCAAAGAATCAGCCTTCTGTTTGGTTGATTTTCTTTACTGATTTTTCAGGTTCCAGTATCATTGATCTTGCTTTTATCTTTTTTTTCTTTCCTTCTGCTTATATTGGGATTATTCTGCTCTTCTTTTTTTTTAGTTTTTTGAGGTAATGACTTAGATGATTGTTTTGAGATCTCTCTTTTTTCTACTGTAAATGTGCTATAGATTAATTATAAATTATAATGGTAAATCATTATAAATTATAATATTTAGTGGTATAGATTTTCCTGTCAGCACTGTTTTAACTGTATTCCATATATTTTGATATGTTGTATTTTCATTTTCATTCAGTTTTATGTATTTTTGAAAGTTCTTTGGAGATTTTCTCTTTGACACATGAATTATTTACAAATGTGCTGCTGAATTTAGAGATTATCTTGTTGTCTTTCTGTTATTGATTTCTAGTTTGATTCTAGTATGGACAGAACACTGTATGATTTCAGTTTAGAAAAAATGTTGAGGTTCATTTTAGGGACCAGTGTATAGTCTCTCTTGGTGAATTTCCTATGAGTGCTTGAAAAAAAAAATATTCTACTGTTGTTGGGTGGAGTGTTCTATTTATGTCAATTAGATTCTGTTTGTTCACTTTGCTGTTCAAATCTTCTATATCCTTGCTATTTTCTTGCTAGTAGTTTATCAGTTGATGAGTGAAGGATGTTGAAGTCCCCAGCTGTAATTATTGGCTTGTCTATGTCTCCTTTCAAGTCTGTCAGGTTTTGCTTCATGTATTCTGAGGGTCTATTATTTGGTGCATACACATTTAGAATCATTGTGTTTTCCTGGTAGATTGATCCTTCCCTCATTATATAATATCTCTCTCTGTCTGTCATGATTTTCTTTGTTCTGAAGTCTACTTTGTCAGCTGTTGATATAGCTACTCCTGTTTTTTTATATAATGTTTACATAGTATAACTTTTTTCATTCTTTTACTTTCAGCCTACTTAATATTGTTGAATTTGGATCATGTTGGGTTAGGTTTTTCGTATATATGCTTCCAGCCAGACTTTTGATTAGTGTATTTAGACCATTTACATTTAAGGTGATAGTATGTCAGAGCTTACGTTTGCTATTCTCTCTGTCTCTGTCTCTCTTCTCCCCTCCCCCTCCCCTCCCCTCCCCCTCCCTCTCCCTGTCCCTCTCCCTCCCTTCCTTCACACATTGTGTGTATGTATGTGTGTGCATATGTATATATATTTACATGTTACTTATCACAGGCAGTCATCCTGTTGAGGTTTAACGTGGTATCCTGCCGCCTTTTGTGGGCTGTGATTTCAATGATGGCTTCATTATTGGGGCCTTTGTAGTGTTATTTTGGTCTGTGAAGTTTGTCTGGTACCACTGAGACTCCCGCTGGTCTCTCTGGGTGCTGCCAGAGGAGATGGAAGGGCTTTCCTCAGGCTGGTCCACCTCATGGCTCTCGGTGAAAAGAGAGAGCTTCCGGCGTTTGGGTCAAAGATACCTGCCAGGCAGGACACTTTGGGAGGAGCCCCTCTTGCTGACGCGCTCTGCCCCATGCCGTCTGTGGGACAGGGGAGTGTTAGATGTGGTCAGGGAGGTTGCTTCCCCTGGCTACTTCTTGCTCATGGGGACCCACCCCTTACCTTTGGCGTCACGTGTGCCTGGTGGTGTTGGAGGGGTTCCTTTCGACCCCAGGGAGGAACGAGCCTGCCTGCACTGTCTTCTGTGCTGGGCCGGGTGCTAGAACGTGCTGGGACTGGCTCCTTCCTTCTGATGAGTGGGGAGCCCCTGAGGCCCTCCTTGCGTCGTTCCTGCGGTCCTGGGACCCTCGGCGGTTCGCCGCCTTCTTACCACCTTTCCGGGCTTTCTCTCGGCTGTCGTACTATGTCTCAGGTTGATCGTTGTGCTTGGAAGGAAGAGGCAGGAAGAAGTCAGTCTGAGCTAGTTTGTCTGAACCGAAAGTCTCCTTCCCGCGCCTTTGGGAGGCTGAGGTGAGCGGATCGCCTGGGCCTGCGGGTTCGAGACCCGCCTGGGCAACTTGGCGAGACCTCGTCTCTACAATACATCAAAATGAGCCGGGCGTGGTAGCGCGCGCCTGTAATTCCGGCTCCTCGGAAGGCCGAGGCGGAAGGATCGCCGGAGCCCGGCAGGTCGAGGCTGCGGGGGCCGGGAGCGGCCATGCCCTCCAGTTTGGGTGACAGAGTGAGACTCCAACTCAAAAAAAAAAAAAAGAAAAGAAAGTCTCAGTTATATTTTAAAATATTTATTTTATTAATTTTACCTGAGTGTAATATGATCCAAGTATATCTTTAGTTTGAGGATAACTTTTTTGGTGACCATGTGTAGTTATATAAAGGTTGAATTTGTGTATATTATCTTTAACAACAAGGAATATATGTATCTGCGTATTTCTAAAGAGAATCAAAATTGACTAACTAAAATTTGTTTCTTGATTAGGTTAACATTAGTTGAAATTTTGCTTAAGTGGAACATACTGACTGTAAAACAATGGTCAAATATTGAGTTGTTAGAGGATTTATAATGGATGTGTTCTTTCTGTGTGTCTCTCCCTCATACTCCCCCTCTCTTTCACGCACTTCTGCTCTAGTAGTTTTTTCTCCCACTCTGGCTTACCTGTTTACTCTCTTAGTGATATCTTGATGAAAAGAAGTTCTTAATTTTAGTGTAATCCAATCTGTCAATTTTATTTTTTTATTTTTTTGAGTTGGAGTCTTACTCTGTCACCCAGGCTGGAGGGCAGTGGCGTGCTCTTGGCCACTGCAGCCTCAACCTACTGGGCTCAGGCGATCCTTCTACCTTAGCCTTCCAAATAGCTGGAACTACAGGCATGCACCACCATGCCCCACTAATTTTTTTTATTTTTTATTTATTGTAGAGATGAGGTCTTGTCAAGTTGCCCAGGCCGGTCTCGAACCCACGGGCTCAGGCATTCCTCTCATCTCTGCCTCCCAGAGTGCTGGGATTATAGGCATGAGCCACCGCACCTGGCCCAATTTGTCAAAAGATGATGAATGCTTTAAAAGATAATTCATACTTTTTGAATCTTGTTTAGTGATATTTGCCAAACCCAAGGTAATGAAGATATTCACTTTGTTGTTTTCTAGCAGCTTTATTGTTTTGACTTTTTAAATACACAGTCTATTTGGACTTGCTTTTGGTTTATTATTTGAGGGCTCAAGGTTCATTTTTTCCCCATGTGGTTATTCAGTTCCCTCAACTCCATTTGTTGAAAAGACTATCCTTTCCCCACCACACTTGCAATATCACCTTTCTTATAAATTAGGTATCTATGTGTGGGACTCTTTCTGGACTCACTGTAGCAGGGCTGTCCAATAGATATAATGTAAGGCACAGATATGAGCCATAAGCATATCTTTGAATTTTCTAGTAGCCATAATTTAAATATTAAAAAGAAGCTGATGGAATTAAAAAATATATTTTATTTAACCCAACATGTAAAAAAAATTCTCTTAATATGTAATCAATATTAAATTTTTAATGAGATATTTTGCATTTTTTGTACTATGTCTTTGAAATTGGGCATATATTTAACATTTATAGCACCCCTTGATTTAGATTAAAATTTTTCAGCAGAAATACTTGATCTGTATTTAGATTTCATAAAATCCACAGTAGAATAAATAGACCTACATTGGACCAGATCGTATTTCAGAGTTTTCTAATAACTGAATGAATTATCAGTTCTTGCATTTAAATTAAATAAAATTTTAAAATTTAAACATTCAGTTTCTGAATTTCACTCACTGCATTCCAGATGCTTAGTAGGTACATGTGTCTGGTGGCTACTGTACTGAACACGTAGCTCTATTCTGTTAACTGCCCTTGTGATAACATACTTTTATAAATTTTCCTCTCTCTGATAGTATGAGTCTTCTGACTGTATTCTTGGCTATTATTATTATTATTATTTTTGAATTGGAGTCTTACTCTGTCATGCAGTGGCACACTCATGGCCACCCAGCGTCGACCTGCTGGGCTCAGGTGATCCTTCTGCCTCAGCCTTCCAAGTAGCTAGAACTACAGGCGTGCACTACCATACCAGGTAAATTTTTGATTTATTGTAGAGACGAGGTCTGGCCAAGTTGCCTGGGCTGGTCTTGAACCTGTGGGCTCAATCAGTCCACTCTCCTTGGCCTCTCAAAGTGCTGGGATTACAGGCTGTGCCACTGAACCTGGCCTCTTAGCTATTATTAATCCTTCAAGTTTTGTGTATATGCTTTAGAGTCACGTTGTCAACATCCACTAGCAAATTTTTCTCACTTTTTTTCTGTTCACAATGTTAGCTTCATACATAAGAACAAGGAAAATGAATGATGTTGAGCTATGGAGGTGGGATAATTAGTTGGCTTGGTTCTTTTCCTAATTGAACAACTAGTTCTGAAACAGCAGCCTTAGTGTTCTTGCCTTTCCTTTATCTGCATCTCTGCAAAAGTACAAAATGTAATATGAGATGACATAGACTTTTCCAGAACATTATGAATATCAGTTATTCAAGCCACAAATGCAAGCCATAGGACAGGATTCTAAACATATAATACAGTATTAAGAAGGAAGAATGTGAATAAGTACGTTTCCTTATTTCTTCTTAAGCAAAGAGTGGAGCCTATGAAGGTGTTAGGATTGGAGAAGGTGTTAGGCTGGAGTTGTGGCTGGTTTTGGAAATGACATATTGTTGTGTACCCTTTCTAGTACTTAGCACAGGACTTGGCACACACCTGATATTCAAATATTTGACTGAGTAAGTAAGAGCATTATACTTAGCAGAACGCACTGATAAGATACGGAGTTGTTGTACTGTAGGTCATAAGTGAAGCCTTCTTTCTGTAAACTGAGACTTTTTGGTTGAAATGGCTGAGTAATATTATACAAAGTAATGTGTGGCATTTTGGCTTTGTGACTTTTTTTAGAATATGAAAAGAGGTGTTTGGGGACATAATTACAATGGAATTGCTGTATAATTTGGTATAACTCATAATGCATGATATATGACTAGAAAGTGAATTGCCCTGATTTAAATAGAACACTATTAAAGTCAATCATCTCATGTTTTTTAAATAGTTCTTGAATTGTATTCACACTAGACCAGTTATCTGGTTAATTGTTATAATACAAACATTTCCACATTTAAATATCTTTGATTTCACTCAAGTGAACTCACTTCTTAAAATTATTGTTCTGAAGAAATTTTCCTATTGGAATAGACTATCCTAAAGTAACTTCTACAACTAGAACTTCTAGTTCTTTTAAGCTAGAAAATGTTTAAAAGCTTGATATGACTTACGGCATTAGGTCGAGCAGTCAAGTAAACATTTATTGGGCTGGGTGCAGTGGCTTATGCCTTAATCCCAGCACTTTGGGAGGCGGAGACGAGAGGATTGACTGAGCCCAGGGTTCTAGACCAACCTGTGCACCTTGTGAGACCTCATCTCTATAATAAGTCAAAAAATTAGCCAGGTACAGTGGTATGCACCTGTAGTTCAAGCTACTTGGAAGTCTGAGATAGGATTGCTTGAGTCCAGCAGGTCAAGGCTGTGGTGGCCATGAACATGCCACTTAACTCTAGCCTGGGTGACAGAATAAGATTGTGGCTTAAAAAAACCAAAATCAGAACAAATTATTACATTTCTTTTTCTGCTAATATAGTCAACTGAATCTTTCAGTAAAATATTTATAAACATGCTTGATTTTAAAAAAAGCAGCATGACAATACAAAGTCATTTGTAAGGAATAGGTGAGTCGGCAAAAAGGAAGAAGCAGAAGACCAGGGAAGGGAGATGACTTTGAAGCCACTGGGAAACCTGGGGACATGTACAGACCTAGGTGACCTGGAGCTTTAGGGGACAAAAGGGCTGGGGAGCTAGATTGGAGACGACTTTAGGGAAGGGCAGGCATGTATAAAGGTGAAAAAGGGTTTACTCCGCAGAAGTAGGCAGAGAACATTTTCGCTCTGGCCTTGGTTCTGCATAGAGTTTAAAAGAAAAGAAAGTTAAAAGAATCTTCTCTAAGAGCCGGGCTCGGTGGCTCAGCCTGTCATCCCGCGTCTTGGGAGGCTGAGCTGAATGGATGGCCTGAGCCCGTGGGTTCGAGACCTGCCGGGCAACTTGGCGAGACCTCGTCTCTATGATAAATCAAAAATCAGCTGGTCGTGGTAGTGCGTGCCTGTTCCAGCTACTTGGAAGGCTGAGGCGAAAGGATCGCTGGAGCCCAGCAGGTCGAGGCTGCGGTGGCCGGGAGCGGCCACTGCACTCCAGTCTGGGCGACAGAGTGAGACTCCGACTCAAAAAAAAAAAAAATCTTCTCTAAGAATTTGTGGCCACTCACTCACCCTCATGTACATTTGAGGTTTTAAATTAATACTGTTCGTGTGATCTGAAAAAGCCTAAACCAAGAATGATAATTTAACATGAATCCGGGTCTTTAATGTACCAGGAGCCTGACAGAACCAAATTCAAATTCTGCTTGGAGAAAAACATCACCCACACCAAGAAGAATTGATGCAGAGTTTTATAAAACAGGAGCACACCATCAGCAACTGCTTTCATGACAAGCTACTATGAGAACCGAAAGGAACAGCTTACCAAATAATCAAATCTGAAAGACCTCAGTTATAGGAATATGTTTTGTTTTTAAATTTTAAAAAATTAGCTGAGTGTGGTGGTATTTACCTGTAGTCCCAGCTACTCAGGAGGCTGAGGCAGGAGGATTGCTTGAACCCAGTGCTTTGAGGATTGCTTTGAGGCTGCAGTGATCATGCCACGGCACTCCAGCCTGGGTGACAAAGTGAGACCCTGACTCAAAAAGAAAATGTATTATTATTTTTTAGAGACAGTGTCTTGCTGTGTGTTGCCCAGGCTTGTGTCAAACTCCTGGCCTCAAGCAATCCTCCCTCGTTGGCCTCCCAAAGTGCTGGGACTACAAGCCTGAGCCACTGTGCCTAGGCAAGTGAGCATTTTAATATTGTTTAAAGGAATAAAAAAAATTGAAAGCATAAATAAGGAGCAAGTGATTATCAAATTGGCCAGGCAGATTTGAAAAAGAACTGAATAGAAATTGTAGAAATGCAGTCAAGTGTGGTGGCTCATACTTACAATGTCAGCACTTAAGAAGGCTGAGGTAGGAAGATCTCCTGAGCCCAGGAGTTCAGGACCATCCTGGGCAACATACTGAGATCTCATCTCTACAAAAATTTTCAAAAAATAGCTGTAGCTGGCTGTGGTGGCATGTAGCTGTAGTCTCAGCTATTTGGGAGACCGAGATGGGAAGATCACTTGAGTCCTAGATGTGGAGGCTACAGTGAGCTGGAATCATGCCACTACATACCAGCCTGGGATACAGAGTGAGATCCTGTCTCAAAAAAATAAAGAAAATAAAGGAAAAAAGAGAAATGGTATAAATGCAAAACAAATTTTAAAAAATCAATGGAAAGGTTAAATAGTGGATTAGACACAGAAGATGAGGAAAATTACTGGCAGGCAGATCTGAAGCTATTATATAGAAAGCAACACAGAGGCAGAGGCGTGATTAAAAAGGTTAGGAGATATAGGGAATACATTTCAGAAAATGATAGCAGGAGAATAGGGAGGAGACAATCTTTGAAGTGATCAATAGCTGAAAATTTTATTGAAAAAAAGATTGGTATCATCACATTTTGAAGCCCAACAAATAATTACAAAGAAATCAACACCTGGGCACATAGACGTATTGTAGAAAATACAGAGCAGCAAAGACAAAGACAGATCTTAAAACAGAAGCTTGAAGACAGTGGAATAATCAAAGTGCTAAGAGAAAATAATGGATAACCTAGAATTGTATTCTAGTGAAACAGTTTGTTTCATCCATGAGTGTAAAATATATTTTTATGATAAAAGCAGGGAGTTTCTCACCATGAGACTTCCCTCTTCCTATAAATAACTTTGAAAGATTTATCTCTGATCTTAGAAGGAAGGTTTGAGATAAGAAGGAACGTAACTAAATAAAATGGTAAGCGTGGCAGAAAATCTAAACATACATTGATGATGTGAAACAAAAACAACGTATAATTTGTTAAGTTAAAGAAACCCCAGTAATATAAAGGTAGTGCTCAAATAATGTACTAACATGTAATGTAAGTGGGATGGAGATAACTAGATTTAAAACCTCTTCAGGCCCTTGAATTATTTGGGAAGAAGCCAAAACTTTGAATTTCAGGAAATATAAATGTTAAAAATTAAAGCTTAACATCAAAATAATGAAGACAGTAGATATCTTCTAAATGAGGAGAGGAAAACTATGAAATGGGAAAAAAATTTTAGTCAGTTTAACAAAAGACAAGAAAAAAGAAAAAGGAAACAAAATATGGGAAAAACAGCACAATACTGTGAAATGGGAAAAATAAACCTAAATATCAGTAATCATTGTAAGTATTAATGAACTCTATTTGTAAGTTAAAGGACACGGGTTAGACTGGAAAGAAAACAAAATCTGTTTATATGAGGTTTATAAGAGCACACTGAAAGGATAAGGGCAGAAAAGGATTGGAAGTAAACTATGGAAAAAATAGCAAATACTAACAAATATTTCTTGTGTAGTGATGATATTGTCGGACTGAATACGCTTAATAGCAAAATATTGATTTCAGAGGGGTACACTACATATATGTGGATTTTACTTAGGAAGTTATAATAATCCTAAGTTAGTATGACTCTAATAACCTAACTTCAAACTCTAAAGAAAACGCTGACTGAACTACAAGAAAATACTGACAAATCCATCATCATGGTAGGAAATTTTAACATACCTTCCTTGGTAATTTTTATATTCAGTAAACAAAAAATAAGTAAGGATATAGAAGATGGAACAATATTACTTGTACATTTGATTTGGTGAATGTATGTAGAGCCTTGTTCCCAACAATTGGAAAAAAATCTTTTCTCTTTTCCTTTTTTCCAAAGTACACATTGAACATTTGTGAAAATTGAGTATACTTTTAGGTTGGGATCTGCATACTCTCTATAATGGACCAGATAGTAAAGTTTTTTTTTTTTTTTTTTGAGTTGGAGTCTCACTCTGTCACGATAGTAAACATTTTTAACTTTTTGAGTCACATAGGCTTCATTGCAACTATTCAGCTTTGCTGTTATAGTATAAAAGCAGTCATAGGCAATAGCAAACACATTGGTGTGTCTATATTCCAATAAAATTTTATTTGTTAATTTATTTTTTTGAGTTGGAGTCTCACTCCGTTGCCCAGGCTGGAGTGCAGTGGCACACTCATGGCTACCCCAGCATTGACTTGTAAGGCTCCGGCAATCCTTTTGCCTCAGCCTTACAAGTAGCTGGAACTACAGGCATGTGCTACCACGCCTGGCTGATTTTTGATTTATTGTAGAGATGAGGTCTTGCCAAGTTGCCTGGGCTGGTCTTGAACCCCGGGGCTTAGGCAATCCACTTGTCTTGGCCTCCCAAAGTGCTGGGATTACTAGGCTAAGCCACTGAGTCTGGCTAAAATATTATTTAAAAACAAATGTAAATGTCTGGATTTGGCCTTTAGGTTTTAGTTTGCCACTTCTGCTTTGTTGTATAATTTTCCCATTATACAGACTACATTATCTAACTGAAGTGCAATGAAGAAATCAGTACCCCTTTCCTCACACTGGCATACATACATATGGGGGGAAAAATTTTCCTGTTGACCAAAAAAGAAATCATAATGGAGATTTAGAAAGTAATAAAGCTTATAGAATGCAGTTAAAGTGGGACTCAGAGAAATATCTATAGCTTAAGGGAATATGCTCAAAAAGAAGAAAGACTAAAAATTAATGTGCTAAGTATGTGACACAAGAAGTGTTGTTTTTTTTTTTAAGTTAAAAATTTAAGCAAGGTAGAAAAAGGTTTTGATATAAGATTTGAGGCAAAAGTTAATGAGATAAACCCAGCAAATTCAAAGCTGGGTCTTTTTTTAAAAAAGACTTAAATTTGATAAATCCCTGACAGGATAGATCAAGTTAAAAAGGATAAGGCATTTAAAAAAACAATATTAGAAAGGAAAAATGAGATATATTAATGATGCTACAGATATTAAAGACATAAGATAATTCTGTAAGCACTTTTATGCTCCAAAATATGAAAGTTTAGATGAAATGCACATGTTGCTAGAAGATGAAATTAAAAAAACAAACTCCTAAATAAAGAAATATCAGGAATCTGAGATATTTCTAAAGCAAACAACAGACTCAGATAGTGTTTCAAATCTTAAAGGAATGATAATTTGAGTGGTAAACAAACTTAGAGAGTTGAAACAAATTCAAAACCCACTCTGTGAGATTAGCATATCATGAATACTAAAACCAAGTAAGGACAGTATGAGAGAGGTCCATTTTACTTATGAATGTAAATTCAGAATTTCCAAACAAATATTAGCAAACTAAGCAATGATGTTTACAAAAGATAAATCCAACTTGGTCAGTATGTATTTTCATGACTAATCATGAAATTGATGCAAGGGTGGTATAACATCTCAATAGGTAAATAAAAAGCACTTAATAAAATCCACGATGTCCATTCGTGGTAAAAATTCTTAATAAACTTGAGGCCATTGCTGTGCTAAGCCATGGTCTGACCATGTGCCTCCTTGAGCCTCGGTCACCTTGTTTCCTGGCCTTGGCCCCCTCCCCTACCTTGGGGAGGTGAATCTCCTCTCTCTCTAATATACTTTTAAAATAAACTATATTTTCCAATCTAAAAAGAAAAAAAATTCTTACCAAACTTGGAATAAAAGGAAACTTTCTTAACCTGTTGAAATTCACCAAAAACCTATAGTAAACCTCATACTTAGTGAGGAAATAGTAGAAGCATTCTTTTCTTTAAAAAAAGAAAAAAAATTGAAGACCTCTAGGGATTCACACCATCATTGGTTCTGTTTTACACTGGAAATTATAATACCATTATTTGCAATGAAAACTCCAAGGAGTCTACAAATAAGTTAATAGCTTAGTATAGTTGCTAGATGATAGGTAATGACTAAAAATGAATAGTATTTAAGTAAACTAGAAACCAAAACATATATTTTAAAATGACAATATTTATAATTTCACAAAAAGATATCTAAGTTTAAACAGAAATGTGTAAGACCTGTCCAGAGAAGATAATTATACTTAATTGAGTGAAAATTAAAGATCTTAAATGGAGAGAAAGACATTTATGGATAAGGTGACTGAATATCATGATTATGTCATTTCTTCACAAAGCAGTTTGTAAATTTATGCAATTTCATGCAAAATTCCTATAGTTTTAAAAAATGAAATTTGAAAACTTATTTTTACATGTACATATGACAAATTATCCTGGAAACTTGAGGAAGAACAAGCAGTAATGTATACTTTGACTGTATGGTAGCAGCACGGAGATAAGAGAAATGGACGGATGCAGCAGAATAGAGGCAAGCAACAGACCTTTATG
Source organism: Carlito syrichta (assembly GCF_000164805.1). NCBI lineage: Eukaryota > Metazoa > Chordata > Mammalia > Primates > Tarsiidae > Carlito > Carlito syrichta. The sequence continues at coordinate 46,229 of NW_007107090.1, forward strand.
GAAAATTAATATATATCAGAGTGACTGCACAGTTGTCTAAAAAGAACTCACTATTCACTATATACTGCTGGGACAGTTGGTTACCTATATGGGGAAAAAGTGAAATGGAATCTCTACCTCATACCATCTCTACCTCACATTATATACAAAAATTAATTTCTGGCAGGTTAAAGACAATAGAAATAGCTAGTGCTATGTAGTATATGTAGTACAAATTACATATTTGACCTTGTTCTAGCATGTCACATACATTGACCCCTTTAATCATGTTAATTATCTTTATTTTTTAAATGAGGAATCTGAAACAAGCACTGAGAAATTGAGTAATTTGCCCAGGGTCACAGCAGAGCCATATTTGAACCCAGGTAGTTTGGCTCCAGTGTGTGTTCTTAACCATTATGCTATACTCCACCTTCACTTAAATGTACAGAGCAACACTTTAAGTATATATATGCTTTTATGACTTTAGGATAGAGAAACATTTTTAATAACAATTTTTTTTTTAGAAATGTGATCTTGCTCCGTTGCCCAGGCAGAACTCAAACTTCTGGCCTTAGCCTCTTTTTTTTTTGGAGTCAAAGTCTCACTCTGTCACCCAGGCTGGAATGCAGTGGCATGTCATGGCCACCGCAGCCTTGACCTGCTGAGCTCAGGCGATCCTTTCACCTCAGCCTTCAAAGTAGCTGGGACTACAGACATGCGCCACCATGCCCAGTTAATTTTTTGATTTATTGTAGAGCTGAGGTCTCGCCAAGTTGCCCGGGCTGATCTTGAACCCATGGGCTCGAGCAGTCTTCTCACCTCGACCTCCCAAAGTGCTTGTCTTATAGGCGTGAGCCACCGTGCCCAGCCCTCAACCTCTTAGGCGTGAGCCACCGTGCCCAGCCCTCAACCTCTTAACTAGGTGAGACTTCAGGGTTTTTTTTGGCGGGGGGAGGATTTTATATTTATTATAAAGGAAAATAAGTTTAGCTAACTGAAAATTAAATTTTGTTTATCAGCAGATACCATAAAGAAAAGGCAACTCTCAGGCTGAGTGCAGTGGGTCACACCTGTAATCCCAGAACTTTGGGTGGTCTAGGTGAGAGGATTGCTTGAGTCTGGGAGTTCGAGACCAACCTCGGCAACATGGTGAGACATCACTGCTACAGAAAATAAAAAAAGTAGCCAGGCATCATGGTGTGCACCTGTAGGCCCAGCTAGAGAGGCTGAGGTGGAAGGATCACCTGAGCCTAGGAGGTTGTGAGCTGCGATTGTGCCATCGTACTCCAGCTTGGGTGACGTGGTGAGACCCCGACTTAAAAAAAAACCAAAAAACAAAACAAAACTCAAATTTGGAGAAGATATTTGTAATACTTATAACAAGACAGGAGTATAACCATAAACATAAATAATTTCTACCATCTTAAGGGTATGTATAAGTTTCTGTTGCCCTACATCTGGTTTCTCCATTTACTATTTTAAACTTAAAAATGTTTCTGATCCTGGAGTCCATAAAATGGTATATGGATGGTTTTAACGTGCATTTCTTGATTTTTAATAAGGGTAAGCAGAATTTGCTATTAAATCAATGTGATCTTTTTCTTCAAGGAGGAACCAACCTGTAGGAGATACGATGTAGGGCTGACTAGTTGGCTCTATCGGGAGTTTGTGAGTAGGTGACATTCTACTTTCAGTACTCCTGGGTCTATAAATTTGACCAGAGAAGCAACCATAACCAGATCTCCTACTCTGGCTGATGTTTTATTTCTGGGAGATTTTTCATCTGTTTATTTTCATTTAGAGCTTTGCTTCTGAATCATTAAATAGAACGCTATGAATTTGCTGGCACAGTTCATAACATTTGAAAGGATTAACATTTGGTTTATTCTTTCTAAATCCATAGCTATTAGGAAATAACCTAAAACTTCAGGATTTACTTTGCAGATATGATTTCCTTCTAATGTATGCTCTTTCAAAGGAATTCAGAATCCTGTTATGTAAGAGGCTGCACAGCTTTAATCCCATGCATTGATATTTAGTGATCAAAAATATTTTTAATTTCCCTAATTTAAAAAATAATACTTACATGAGAAAATGTGGAAAATACGAGTATGTAGATGATAACAAACCATTTAGAGCACTGTGACTTAATGTTTGTGGTATATTCTTTTGCTGCCTTTTTTAAACCCATTTTGTCTGTCTATATATCTATCTATCGAGTTGCAGTCTCGCTTTTGTCACCTGGGCTGGTGTGCAGTGGCATGTTAGCGGTTTACTTCTGCCTCTGCCTCCTGGGGTGAGGCGATCCTTTGCTTCAGTTTCCCGAGTAGATGGGACTACAGGTGCATGCCATCACACCCAGCTATTTTTAAAATTTTTTGTGGAGATGAAATCTTGCTATATTACCTAAACTGGTCTCAATCTCCTGACCGCAAGCTATTCTTCTGCTTTGACCTCCCAAAGTGCTGGGAATACAGGAATACGCTGCATCTGGCCAATAGCTCCACTTTAAAAGAAGAGCTTTAGCATCTTATTATGCCCCCCAAATCGAACAAGTGATCATAATTTACGAGATTTTGCATCTCAATTTGTACTCCAGTTTTAGTAACTGTATCTTCTTAGTTTTATTCTTTTTCTGGGCATGATTTTTTAAAAAGTTGTGACCACTTTATATCCTTTTGATGACATGGGAACCTGGGCCATTTATCATTTTTTTGCCGCTCAGCTCCAAATTGGCCCTTCGTTGCACTGGTTTGTAATACTGGAGCTGGACTCTGGAATATTTCTCCTTTGCCAGCTGGCACATGCTAAGTTTTGTTGCGGGAGGGGAGGGGCTTTTCTTTTTGGTGCTAGCATGCTTTCTTCCTTGTTCTTTTGCACTCAGCTTCAGGGGGCAGGGAGGGACAGTGACGTTCACCCCATTGATAGTTAAGCAGCATTCTGCAGGTGGCCTTGTAGCAAGTTCCTCTGGCACCTTGATGGGCAGTTTCCTAGTGTGTGGTGTTGGTAACCCCAGTCAAAACCTGTGAGAACTGTGCTATCCAGAGGGCTAAAACTATATGTACTCCTATGAGTTATGGATTCCAGGTGTGGGCTAGAGGAGTACATGTTGAGATGTGCCGTAGCCGGGCTCGGTGGCTCAGCCTGTAATCCCGCGCCTTTGGGAGGTTGAGGTGAGTGGATTGCCTGAGCGTGCGGGTTCGAGACCCGCCTGGGCAGCGAGACCTCATCTCTACAATAAATCAAAAAATCAGCCGGGCGTGGTAGCGTGCGCCTGTAATTCCGGCTACTCGGAAGGCTGAGGCGGAAGGATCACCGGAGCCCAGCAGGCCGAGCCTGCGGTGGCCAGGAGCGGCCACTGAACTCCAGTCTGGGCGACAGAGTGAGACTCCAACTCAAAAAAAAAAAAAAAAAGATGTGTAGCATTCTGCTCGGCCTTGCCCCACCAGATGCATTCTATTGGCTAAAACAAATCACAAGGCCAGCTGAACTTCAACGATAGAAGAAAGACTACTTTTTAGTGGGAGGAGCTGTGAAATCACTTTTTGAGACATATGGACATGAATATGAGACAAATTATGGCCATTTTTTGTGTGATCATCTGCCACAAGTAGTGGAAAACAGACAAAAAAATCCTTGCTGTTGTGGAATGTGCATTTCTGGTGATATCCCAAAATATGCCCTTTCATTCAGCCATACTGCCCTAGTTGCATGCCCCTAAATATTCCTCCGGTTCTCGCTTCCCTGTACGTTCAGTCATGCTTTATAAATGTTTGTCAAATGACCAAAGAGTATGACTTTCTCTCCTCATTTGCTTTGCTAACTCTTCTTTGAGTTTCTGCTCTCCTTACAGGCATTTCCTGAAAATCTCTACTCCGTCCCTCTCTATGCTTTATAACATACTGTGTGATAGCGCAGGCTAATGTTGAATTGTGATAGTAGTTTCTTGTCGCCTTTGTGAGGTGTTTGAAAACATGTATCTGTTTCTTATTTATCTGTTGCTATTCAGAAAATATTTATTGTAGGCCTGCTCTGTGTCAGTTTGCTGAGTGCTAGAAGTTAAACAAAACAGGCAAGGAAGGTTCTTGCATTCATGGAATTTACATATGTGGCATTTTTAATAATACTGCTTCTTAGCAAGGTTAGTATATTATGTTTGTTTGTTTGGCCCAAACCATTTTTATCTATGAGTCTTTTTATTCTCATTCTTGCAAAATTTTATCTTTAATAATCACTTTTGATGTTTTGTTACATATTTAGTTGTTATGCAATATATGTGCTTTGCAAACATACCTCTTGATACTGTGTCTCCAAGGACAGTATGCATCACATATTTTAAAATTCAGAGTTGAAGTTCTAAATTCCTTTTCCTCAGGAGAAATTAGCTTTTCGTGTTTAGTACAGTGCCAAATACAGAGTAGGCACTTAATGCGCATTTGTTCATAGTAATAGCTTCTTTGGTTTTCTATTTCATGGAAATTCACCAGAGATGATTATTCCTGACTGACTTTTAATGGCTAAATGAATTATTGACCCTCAGAATAAGTATAATAACTTTTTTTCATTATGTATCACAGTGATACCCTCTTTCTCTTTTCTCTCTCTGTTTTACTTTTTAAAAATATTAATGTGCAAATTTGGAAGTGTCTATTTTACAATTGCTAATATACTTGAAGTGTTTTGAAAATACACATATAAACTTTATAAATTCATACTTGCAAAAATGAAGTTAAGGAATCTTTAGAGTAGTATTTATTACTTTAAAATAATTAATAGAATGACCAGGCATAGTGACTTATGCCTGTAATCCCAGCACTTTGGGAGGCGGAGGCAAGAGAATTGCCTGAGCCCACAGGTTTGTCAAGCCTGGGCAACTTGACAAGTCCTTGTCTCTACAATAAACCAAAAAATTAGCTAGGCATGGTGGCACATGCCTGTAGTTCCAGCTACTTGGAGGACTGAGGTGGAAGGATCTCGTGAGCCCAGCAGGTCAAGGCTGTGGTGGCCGTGAGTGTGCCACTACAACTCCAGCCTGGGTGACAGAGTGAGACTCTGACCCCCAAAATCATAATAATTAATAATATGAGTCTTCTTAACATGTTATTACATAGCCACATTGTTTATTTATTCATTCATTTTTGGTTCAGTCATTTATCCATTTAATAAACCATTTTTTAAGTGTTACTATATGTTCAAACTGCTGTTGTTACAAAGGGGAATTAAACATAGCTGCATTGTGGAGGGATGTCTTTATTTTAAATTTAAACTTCTATTTATTTGAAATACTACTGAAGGCTAGAATACAAACATTTATCATGTGGAAAAAGAGAAAGCAAAGAATTGTAAGAATCTTAACCTTTTCTAGTATCTGACTTGACCATTCTGTCAAATGTATGTAGCAAATAATATTCTGATATTTTGGATTGAAAGCATGAAGCTATAGATTTTTCATAAATGAAGGATTTTTGGAGATGCTTATAGCATTTGGTTGTTACTCTAAATCTTTAAAAATCTTATATTTGTTGCAGTGAGTTTGTGAGGATTGAGTTCATTGTTCATTGTTTTAAATAATGATTGTTGAAAAACATGTATATGAATGTGCAGTTTAGGAAAATTATGTCAGGTGAATTATTTAATAATACCTTAGTTTAAAATGATAAATAATTTTTAGAAATTTTATAGAATAATATAAATTGTTTTGATTACAGATTTAGGGAAATTAAAATATAGTCTGATAACAGAAAAAGGTTGAATAACAGTCATTTTCTCATAAACCTCTTTATAGTTTCAGTATAAGTGAAATCATGTAACAGCCTCATCTGTGTGTGTGTGTGTGTGTGTGTGTGTGTGTGTGTGTGTGTGTAGAAAACCAAATTAAGACGTGAAAACACTAGTGAGATAAAACAGAGGGTTTCTCTAACAACTGGTTGATTTGTAGTAATGATGAAGATGCTATGTAGTAGCTCATATATTTACATGCCTAAGTGATTTTTATTGTTTTTATTTAACATAACTGATAAATTAATCTGCAGATCAGCAAGGTTAAGAGTATTGAAAAATCAAAAGTAAGGCCATTTATGGGTTTAATTTTTCATTTGCTTAAGATGGAAGCGGTATTACCTAATTGTTGAGCTGGGTAATGTTAATAGTTCATGAAGGATGTAGAATGACTCTTGTTTTGACTTTTGGTGCTCATTTATTTATTAAACAAATCATTTTTTGCACTGTTGAAACACCTTGGGATTGTAGCTATACAACTTATTTTAGCACGAGGTCACTCTTAAAATTATGATATTTTGGAAAATTGTATTTTAAAAGCAGTCTTTACAAAGTTATTTAAAAGATCCATTTCCATTTTGCACTGCAGGAGTTCTCAAAACTATTCCTTGAAAAGGCAATAATTATGTATTGTTCTGCTTATTTACTTTTACTAGGTATATTAGATTCTACATTTTATTCAGTCTCTACTCCCAGAATTTAAAACAAGTATGTGTGCATATTTATGTGTAGTATGTCTGTATGTATTATAATGTGAAGAAAAGCACATGGATCCTGTTTTTCGCCCCTGAAACAATCCAACTTTTGTGAAGATGCATATCTACTAGAGAGTTGTTTGAATATGACATTAAAAGAAAGGATTTCAAGTTAAGAATACAATCAATATTGTACCAGATATTTTAAGTCTGTTTTAAAATGGGATAATTGAAAGTAACAATCTTAGAAAAGATTTTAAAATCTCCTTTTATTTATTTGATTATCCTCCCATTCCCATGCTTAGCCTTGTTTTTGTATACTGTTGTTTAATATTAGTATTGTTTGAATTTTAGTGTTCTTTTGCAGTCTTTTCCTTTCTCCACCTCAAAACAGGCTTGGAATTGAGTGTATTCTTATCTGTTCATGTTTAATAAGAATAGTAAAGTTGGGGTTAGAGCACATGCATGCTAGCTTTTAAACTGATTATTCAGTCATTCATAACTAATTAAATATCTTCATTTGTCTAGACCCTTGCTTTCCTCCATTTTTTTTCTTTCCTGCCCATCTCATTTTCTTGTGATTGATTTGTGGGGGAAAGAAGGTAGAACATAAGTAAGAATTACTCAATAATTTTTCATTCACTTATTTATTTAATTTTATTATTACTTTTTAGGGACAAGGTCTCACTCTGTCGTCCAGGCTGGAGTGCAATGTTGTGATCATAGCTCACTATATCCCAACCTCCTGGCCTCAAGGGATCTTCCTGCTTCAACCGCCAAAGTAGCTGAGACTATAGGAGTGCACCACCTCACTCAGCTTAAGTTTTAAAATTTTTTTGTAGAGACAGAGTCTTGCTATGCTGTCCAGGCTAATCTTGAACTCCAGATCTCTCAAAGGATCCTCCCGCCTCAGCCTCTCAAAGCACTTGGGTCAGGCATGAGCCACTGCACCTGGCCTCAGTCATTTATTATTTAACTATGTTTCCCTCTGGCAGAAATATTTCTCTACTACCTTTGTATAGATTTAATAATACATTAAGTTTCTAACCTATGTGCATCAGTTATTCTTTCAGTTTAAGAGCTTATAGAATTAAGTCTTTTTTCTACTTATGTGTTGGAGCACTATAGTTACAGTTTAGAAGCTCAGAGGCTGGTCTTTTATTCCCTTTGTTTGTACTGTTGACTGTTGTCAGTCCTCCAATATAGTCCCTTGGCCCCTAGTGGCAACTGTTCTTTTCAAGATTAAGGTAAGGATTTTTTTTTTTTTGAGTTGGAGTCTCACTTAGTCGCCCAGGCTGGAGTGCAATGGCCGCTCCCGGCCACCACAGCCTCGACCTGCTGGGCTCCAGCAATCCTTCTGCCTCAGCCTTCCGAGTAGCTGGAACTACAGGCGCGCGCTACCACACCTGGCTAATTTTTTGATTTATTGTAGAGATGAGGTCTCACCAAGTTGCCCAGGTGTGTCTCGAACCCGCGGGTTCAGGCAATCCACTCCCCTCAGCCTCCCAAGGCGCTGGATTACAGGCTGAGCCACTGAGCCCGCCTCAAGATAAGGATTTTTATAATTTTTTTCTTTATGTGAGGAGTGGGGTGAGAGTCAGGGTCTCACTCTTTTGCCCAGGCTAGAGTGCAGTGGCACTCCACTCACTGCAGCCTCAACCTCCTGAACTTAGGCGATCCTTCTGCCTCAGACTCTTGAGTAGCTGGAACTATAGGTGTGTGCCACCGCACCTGGCTTAATTTTGTTTTATTCTTTGTAGAGAGAAGGTCTCACTATGTTGCCTAGGCTGGTCTCGAGCTCCTAGGCTCATGCAGTCCTCCTGCGTGGGCCTCCCAGACTGCTGGGATTACAGGCAAGAGCCACTGTGCCTGTCCTCTCCCCCCACTTTTTTTTTTTTTTTTTTTTTGAGACAGGGACCTCTCTATGTTGCCCAGGGTAGTCTTGAACTCCTGGGCTCAAGTGATCCTCCCACCTCAGCCTCTCAAGCAGCTGTGATTACAAGCACATACCACTGTGCCTGGTTCCGCAAGACTAAAGTGGCAATCTTTATTATTATTATTTGGAGATAGAACCTTTTCACATTTTTATTTTTTGACAGGATCTTACCATTTTGCCCAGGTGGACCTCAAACTCCTGGGCTCAAGCAATAAGCCCCTTCTCTTGTCACTTTCTGTTATTAGCTCCAACTGTACTAATTACTTATAGTTCCTGAAATACAGTGTTCTCCCCTTATCCTGGGGGAACACATCCTAAGACCCTCAGAGGATGCCTGAAACTGCAGACAGTACTGAATTTGATCTTTCACCCACATATTTACTGTCTTTTCCATCTTAGCTAGTCACTTATCTTGTGCTGTGGCTGTAACTTTTGCAGTTTGAGGTGCAACAGCAAAACTAGCACTAATTACTTTTTCTTTTGCAATTTCATGGATTTAAGATTCATTCTTATCATAGGTCTTAGCAACTTCAGCATTTGCTTTTTCTTTTCCTTATGAAATTGAGAACTTCTACCTTTTCCCTTATAGGAAGCCCCTTATGGTTTTGCTTTGGCATATCTGAATTGCCAGCAGATGTTAACTGCTCTGACTGTTCCCACCCCCCCCTCCCCACACACTGTCAAGCAACAAAAACCAAGTGGACAACTCCTACTAGATAGATAATAGCAAAACCTCATGACATTGCTGGGGTCCCCCTGATAATTTGTTGCTACTGGCCTTTTTAGAGCTCTATCATTCAACCTCCCAAAGATGATGATATTCTTTTTTTTTTTTTTTAAGCTGGTGTCTCACTCTGTCACCCAGGGTGGCGTGCAGTGGCACATGCACGGCCACTCCAGCATCCACCTGCTGGGTTCCAGTGATCCTTCCGCTTCAGCCTTCCAAGAAGCTGGAACTACAGGCGTGAGCTACCATGCCCAGCTAATTTTTTTGATTTATTGTAGAGATGACATCTCGCCAAGTTGCCAGGGCTGGTTTCGAGCCTGTGGTCTCGGGCAATCCACTCGCCTCAGCCTCCCAAAGGCACGGGATTACAGGCTGAGCCACTGAGCCCGACTGATGGTATTCTTAAGGCCACTTTTTCTCTCCTAGTATCTCATGAATGGGACTTCCCCTATCACCTTTATCATACTCAATGGAAACGGTAGGATATTCTGTAATTCTGCCTTCTATCACCCAGCTTCCTATTGTTGGAACCTTCCACAATTATTGAACTTCCTTCTGCCTTCTTACCCTGTTTTTTGGCTGATAGGAGCGAAAAGGAAAGCAACTTTGGAGTTGCTGCTGCTTTGCCAGTGATTGGGGGAAAATACGTTACTCAAATGCTTGCTGGGATTCTGGATGAATTTTGCCATAGAAATAGTGTTATAAGGAAGGTTTCAGTTGTGTACCATTTTCTAATTCAACTACATTTTGGCTTTTGAGGACTGGCTTGAGAGTTGACTACTCTTGTATATTATTCCTATAGGGAATAATATGACTGCCAACCAATTTGCAAAGAACCATTTGGAATAGAATATATCATGAGTTGAATGACCCGTGGTTGGGTTTTATTTTTCTGTACCTTGACATACAGTCATCCAAAGTGAAAAAACAGAAGCCAGGGACATGGATAATTAATGCCTGATTAATGGTCCATCTGTAATAAATAGTGAAAAACATGGAAAATCTGAATCTTGGCTTCAGTATGAAGTCTATTCTTTCCTATAGTTACTGCATACATCTTAATTTTCTTCTTAATATTTACATTTTGAAGCAGTTATTTTTCCATTAGATCTTCACTTAGAGATATATACGTAGACAATTAACATGTGATTATTACATGATTCTTATTGAGTCCCATACTCAATAAGCGTACTCAGCTAAAGTACTCAGCTAAATTGTTTCACAAATCAATGTTAATGCCAGATTTTCCAGATCCTTATATTTACTAGATGGTTTTTAGTTATTCAGAAGCCACTTATAATTTAGTACAGTAATAATAAACATAATGATGATTATCAGGTTCAGCTTCCAAATATTGAGAGGGAGCATATATACTTTACTGTGACAACTTTTAGAAACTGTTTTGAGATAGATAAAGAAAAGGCAGAAGATGTGTTGAGAAGCAGATGTTGTATGACTAAAGTACCCAGCTGTGTACTAACAAAATGAATCTCATGCCGATTAGTTAACAATTCTTTGGCAGCCAGAGACATATGTAAAGCAGTGAACACAGCATGTGGAAATAAAAAAAAATTAAAAGCATTTTCTAAGCCTAAAACATTGGCAGTGTCTAGTCTACCATCTGTGTTACTGAAGAGTTGATTTTATTGTGGGTACATTATACCAAGGTCACTTAAAAACAAAAGATTAACTCTTTAGGGTTTCCATTCTCAAATATTAGACTACATGTAGTCTTGGCACTTTGACTTAGTGACAAATGTTATTTCAGTAAAATAAATTCTACTTGTATATAAATCTAAGTAATTTTATATTAGCTCTGTTGTCATAAAACTATTTTCTCTTATTGTTTTGTTCAAGTCTTTGAATTCTTTTAGGTCAAGTCTATTAATTATTTTACAATTTTCTATTGAAATACCTTTTTGCCAGATTTAGATATTTGGCCATTTAACTACAAAGTATAATGCTATTGACCCTTATTGTGACGGTTGTCTGTCAGAAAGGGCAGAACTTTCTCATCTTAAAAGTCTTCCCTCTTTGAATAGGTGGCAAAGCCTTTAGAGATGGCCTACTTTGGCTAAAAGTTCACTCTTTAGTACTTATAATAATTTTCCATTCAACTTTTTCTTGTAGGTTTCAAAACTGAAAAATGTATACCTGTAGATCTGTTTCTATATGCTACATCAGCTTTTTGCAGTCAGTTTCTTTTGGTTCAGCAATTTTCTTTCTCAGTGTTTAGAAATGTTACAAACCAGCAGGGTGCAGTGACTTAAGCCTGTAATCCAAGCCCTTTGGGAGGCTGAGGCGAGAGGATTGCCTGAGCCTGCGGGTTCGAGACCAGTCTGGGCAAAATGGTGAGACCTTGTCTCTACAATAAAAATAAAAATCAAAAAATTAGCTAGGTGTGGTAGCGGGCACCTGTAGTTCCAGCTACTTGGAAGGCTGAGACAGAAGGATCACTGTAGCCCAGCAGCTCGATGCTGGTGTGGCTGTGAGCATGCCACTGCACTCTAGTCGGAAGGACTAGTGGGATTCCAACTCAAAAAAGAAATGTTACAAACCACAACATGGCATTTTCTTAGAGGCATAATAAAATACCTTAAACCTTTTTAGAAATCAAGGCCAATACAATTTGTCTGAAAATGAAAACAAAAAGTATAATTGAGCATATATTAATGTGTGGTTATGATTGAATTAGACTGCACAAAAATTGCATTATTCCTGTATTAATATGCAGTAAATTGAAAACAGACTTTTACTTTAATTCAACAAATTTTATAAGGACAGAAAGTCTTACAATATTGAAAGATAATCTTTCAGTAGAATATTCAAGTATCTTTATATGTAACTTTTTTTTTTTAAACAAAAACTAGGATTCTGAGGGCCTTGACATCCCATATAATTTATATTATTGCTTTGATTGTGATGTCCGTAAAAATTTTGGCTTATTGGCTGGTCTTGCTTTTCCCTAAATAGCTTTGCTTCCGATTAGAGTAAAAAATACTTATGTACAGAATATAGTAATGTCTGCCTTTTTTGAGGACTGGGACAACCTTTGTTTGGTGAAACACCAATCTGGCAGTACCTTATGGAGCTTAAGCAGGATGTAGACAGAGTGCTGCATACAGTGAAAGGAGAGAGTTACAAAAAGAGGTAAGAGGAAAAATAGGAGTCATTATTGGCATTTAGAGACTATTATAGGTTTTTTACATACACCATGCACACAGTATTTTTGTGAGCTAGGATCTATCTTACAGAGGATTGTAAAAAATAAGCTTTTTGTAACCATTATTGTCCCTGTAATTATATTTATTTTTCAATATGAGGACAACAAATGTTAGTTGAATTTATGAGACAGAATATTTCAGGAAATATATTTACTTGATTAAAAAACACAATTTTTCACAGAAACAAAGAGCACATGTTCTCACTCATAAGCGGACCTTGAACAATTATCGTAATACTCTAAGAAAAGGATTGGCAGTAGCGGGAAACTGCTAAAAGGGGGGCGGGGAGCGGGATTGGCCGTAGTGGGAATCTGCCTGGGGAAGTGGGGGCATACCTCATCAATAAGAGTACCTGCATTACCTGCATAATGAACATTTGTATACCTATCCCTGAATTGTACCCCACATCTTTAAAATAAAAAATTAAAAGTTAAAAAGCAAACAAAAAAAAACCACACAATTTGTCTGCACCACAGGAAAGGGGAAATTTTTTTTTAAAGAAAAAAATTTATTAAATATTAAAAATTTTACTATTAAGAATCTTCATATTTAAAATTTATCATGTCATCATTGAAAAGGCAGCCCTAGCACATGGAAGGCATTTGAACTTTCAGAAAATTCTGTGGTTTATTTTTGGAAGAAGAGTTTTAATAATATTTGTTGAAAGCTCTTATTATATCCATTTGTCACTAGATTGCGTTAAATCTTCTCAATTTTTATCCCAGCAATTTCAAGTTTGCCATTATCTTAAGAAGTTGCATATAAGGGCTCATTTTGCTAAGCAAATGAAGAGTATGAAAAGCATTTAACTTATTAATGAGTTCATACTGTGTATATCTGTGGCTGATGTGACTTTGAAGTGTTTTTTCACTCTGTGGGTTTCAGTTTCCTCACCTATAAAGTAGAAAGCATGATATAATAGATGAGCTCTAAATTCTGCTTTTTAGAAGGCAGTAATTTGTTATTCAGTCCAAATACTGTGTAACACGGTGTTCAAGGCCTTTGAAAGCTAGAACTCTTATTTTCCCCTAAGAGTGAGTGATCTGTCTGTCTATCTGTCTATCTATTTATCTATCTGTCTGTCTGTCTATCTATCTCAAGCAGTCCTCTTGCCTTGGCCTCCCAAAGTGCTGGGGTTACAGGTGTGAGCCACTGTGCCTGGCCTGAAAGCTAGAAATCTTTAGAGCTATTTTTTAATTTAATTTGCCTTCACAAATCCTGTTGTACTGTTCATCATTCCCCAGACTTACCCATTTTGTCAGTAGGCCTCAAGTTAATGTAGCTAGCTAATCTCCACCCTCAGCTCCTTCAACAAGTCTTCCTGTTTTTCTTATTGTCCTTGTCATCCCATGTAACAGGCACTGTGTAAGTAAGTGCCTTCTTTCTAATTTAGGCTTCATGAAAACCCGATGATATGTGGGCACTATCATTGTCCTCATTTTAGGGAGGAGATGGAGACCTGTCGAGGTGAAGTCATTGCCCAACGTGCACAGCTGGAATGAGGCAGAGCCAGACCTCCAGCCCAGAGGAATTTGGTTTCAAAGCGTATGCAAGCCTTACCCTTGAGGTGATACTTCTTCCTCTGTGTGCAGTCACCAAGTCCTGGTGATTCTGTCTCCTAAATACTGCTTGAGAGTCTTTTTCACCTGTCCTTCTGCCATTGCCTTACTCTAGATTTTTCATCCTTGTCTTGACTATTGTGTTAGCTACCAGTGGTCTTCCTTTGCCTAGTTTTGTCTGACACGTTAAATAATTTAATGGTTCTTTCATTACCTATGGGTTAAAGTCTAAGATTCTCAACATTTATAATCTGTCTCCAGCATATATTACCTGTTTCCTTCATTTTGTATTTTTTTGTAAATTCCTTTAGTATGGGGGCTAACCTCTTTTTATTTTTCACCATATTATGGACATAGTTATTATTCACCTATAATAGTTATTGACATAATGAAGTAGGCCTAGGCAGACTCTTGGTTTGACATTTCAGTATACTTTGCTAAGATTAAAATGAATTACTCCATGTAGTAGGAATAATAAAATTATTTTAATGCATTAATAATTTACACATTATTTTAACAAGCGATAATTCATACAGCCTTCTGGTTCTATTAATTTGAATTGACAAAATTTTAAGCTATTACATGCAATTGTTCTGAGTTCCTGGCTAATTTTTTTTTTTCCTAGAAGGGACTTAGTAAAACTGAGACATAGCAAGCGTATACACTAGATTTTAGGTTTTGGACATTTATTGCAGTACAGAGTCAAAATTAGCAGTCACTGGCTGCTTGTTCAAAATGTGACTCCTGACAAGAAGTTCATAAAGTTTATTTTTAAAGCTTATAATCTTTGCCTTGTGTACACAGGACTGTAATCAAGCTCATTGATGATGCTCAGAATGTACTCACCCTAAGGGAGTAGTGTGAGTAACAGGTGTAATCCAATCCTGGGTTTTATTTTAGCTTGCAACTTTTTAAAGTCCTTTTTAACCTCAAGTTGTGATGAATACATTGAAATGTGGTAAAAGCGATTGGTTATCAGTTGTGACATTATTTTTAATAAAGATGTTTACATCTTAAAAATATTTCTTGCTGGGCCCGGTGGCTCATGCCTGTAATCCCAGAACTTTGGGAGGCCAAGGCATGCGGATTGCTTGAGCTCAGGAGTTTGAGAGGGCAACACAGTGAAACCTCATCTCTACAAAAAATAAAAAAGTTAGTTGGATATGGTAGTGGGCCTGTATGCTGAGGTGGAAGGATTGCCTGAGCCCAGGAGATGGAGGCTGCCATGAGCTGTGATTGTGCCACTGCACTCCAGTCTGGGTGACAGGGTGAGATCCTAACTCAAAAAAATAAAAAACCAAAACTTTCTTAATAGATATAGACGTTTTAAAGAATTGCTCATTCTTTTAAGAAACTGATACATAATCCACATACAGTAAAATTGACCCTTTTATAGTGTACAGTTTAATGGCTTTAGTGTACTCACAAAGTTATTTAGCTATCAGAATGGGATTCTGGGATGATGGTGGAGTGGGAAGCTTCGCAAATTTTTCTCCCCATCTAGATCATAGCTACACTGGCAGAATCTGATGTAACTACGAGGGGAGACTCAAAAAACCCCGGAGTTATTTATTAAAAATTGTGTACTTGTTCTTCCATGTTTAAGAATAATAAGGCAAAGTACACTTTGATGCGATACACTCATTGAGATGCTTTTTCTGATGCTCAAAACAGTTTTTGAACTCATCAGTCTTGATGCCTTTTAGTGCTTCTCCCATTTTTTTGTTTCACCTTTTCAACATCAGCAAAATGTTCTCCTTTGAGGACTGTTTTCATTGGGAAAACAAAAAGAAGTCCCTATGGGCGAGATTGAGATTGGGCGAATAGGAACGGTAGGGCTTGGGGGTCCTGATGCTTTGGTCAAAAACTACTGAACACTCAGCAGGGTGTGAGCAGGTGTGCTCTCATGGTGGAAGAACCAGTCACCTGTTTGCCACAACTTGGGTAGTTTCTTTCGCAGATTGTGACCAAAACTTCTAGATAAAAACTTTGGTTGGTTGCTTGATCCAGAGGAACAAATTCCAACTCTACTGCAAGGGGCCTGACCTCCAAAAGATAATTCTGAGGTTTTTTTGGATCCCCCCACCCCTCGTATTTGGAACTCTGGAGTATGCTACAGACTTGCAACTTCCAGGGGAAGGCTTGGACCTAATTGTGGTTATTTTTGGTTAGTTTCACTCTTTGCATCATAGCAACTACCTGTCCTCTACTTCTAGGTCCCTTGCGGGCTGTTGTGCAGGGGTCGCAGGAGCAGCGTACACACAACTTGCAAGAGCCAGGGTGAGCAGAAAGCACCCTGTCCTCCAGGTATCAGGGATCTGTGTTCTGGGTGCTGCTTCGGATCACAAAGATGCAAACAAAGAAGTTGGTTGGCAGCTATTGTTGCTCTATCTCCCTTCATTGTTGCAAGCCTCCTCCTTTAGCTGAAGTGACTTCCAGGGGATTTAATGGACCAACAACTACCCCCCTTCATTTCCCCCCTCCCTTTTTTGAGTTGGAGTCTCACCCTGTTACCCAGACTGGAGTGCAGTGGCATAAGCATGGCTCACTGCGGCCTCCAACTCCTAAGACTCGAGCGATCCTCCTGCCTCAGCCTTCCAAGAAGCTAGAACTGCAGGTATGCACCACCACACCTAGTTAATTTAAAAAAAAATTTTTTTTGTAGAGATGAAGTCTCACCAAATTTGCCTTTTATAAGAAACCCACTTCTGAGATAACACTATGATCCCATTCATGCGGGCAGAAGCCCTCATGGCCTAATTACTTCTTAAAGGTCCCACGTCTTAATACTGTTACTGTGGCAATTAGATTTCAACATGAGTTTGGGAGAGGACAAATAATCAAACCATAGCAATCACAATAAAAATAAACTGGTAAATTTTAAAAAAGTCTACAACTGTCACCAATATATAATCCAGAATATTTTTATTACCCCCAAAAGAAGCCCATTTCGTTAGTAGTCATCTCTTCTTTCTGTGTAGCCCCTGGCAACCACTAATCTACTTTCTGTCTCTATGGATTTGCCTATTCCAGACATCCCATATGAATGGAATTATATAATAGGTGGTTTTTGTTTTTGGCCACTTGCGCTTAGCATGTATTCAAGGTTTATCTATGTTGTAATATATATTACTACTTTCTTCCTTTTTGAACATTATGTTTTTAAACAATAATATTCCATTGTATGGATATACCACATTATGTTCATTTATTTATCAGTTTTTGAACATCTGTGTTGTTTGCATTTTTTGGCTATTATGTACAATGCTGCTGTGCACATTTGTATACAAATTTTTTATGTGAGCATATGTTTTCAGTTTTCTTGGCATATACCTAGCAGCAGAATTGCTGGGTTATTACTCTACAGTTACCGCCAGACTGTTTTTCTAAAGTGGCTGTAATATCTTACATTCTCATTAGCCAGTATATAAGGGATCCAATTTCTTTACATCCTTACTAACAGTTGTTATTATCTCTCTTTATTAATAGCCATTCTAGAGGGTGAGAAATGATCTCTAAGATAAGTGACTTTCTTTGTAATATAGTGTTAAGCTAGACAAATAATAATTATTTTCCAGTTTTTAGAAAAGTAAGCTTCTGTAACTCTTATTAAATGAGTAAAACCTACATTAATTACCTACACTAGCTCCAGATATGCAAGATTATATATTTAATTCCTTTAAAAAATTACACACGTAAATGTTTCATAAATGTTTCTGAAATCAACACCTAAATAAATTTGATAACTATTGTTTTTATATATTTAAGACATAAATACTTACGCTCATAGAACATTGCTTTTTCTTTTATAGTTCATGTTGATTATAAAAGAACAACTCTATTGTCAGTATATTCACATTGATTCTAGTAGAGTTGGAAGTGTGATTTAAATAGCATTCTAAGCTTTTCCCTTAAAAAATGTGCAGTGTTGCATTTTGGTAGGATGACATAAATGGATAGTGGAAGTTTAAATGACTAAAAATAAAAACTAAAGCTATAATAGGAATATGTTTCATTCTAACTTGGGTAATATTTACTATATTTTAAATAGATAGATACTTGTAAAGAATGAGCAAATAATGCTTTCAATAATTTTCTTCAGTTGGGTTTAGTGAGAGCCAAGGAGCTTCTATCAAGGCAGTAGTATGTGGAGGAGGTTGTTAGAGTTTCTAGATTCTCTAGACTGTAAGTCACACCTGAGTTTTGGGAAGTGATTTTCTATCTGAGCAGGGACAATTAATTGGACCAATTCTCTCATTTGACTAATTTCTTGAGGATATAAGAATAAGGCTTAAGTTTTTTTTTTTTGTTGTTGTTGTTATTGTTTTTTGAGTTGGAGTCTCACTCTGTCACTCAGACTGGAGTGCAGTTGCCGCTCCTGGCCACTGCAGCCTCGACCTGCTGGGCTCCGGCGGTCCTTCCGCCTTGGCCTTCCCAGTAGCTGGAACTACAGGTGCACGCTACCATGCTCGGCTGAGTTTTTGATTTATTGTAGAGATGAGGTCTCGCCAAGTTGCCCAGGTGGGTCTCGAACCCGCGGGCTCAGGCAGTCCACTCACCTCAGCCTCCCAAAGGCGCGGGATTACAGGCTGAGCCACCGAGCCCGGCTGGGCTTAAGTTTTAATATTAGAATGAACCTTCCCTTTTCAGTGGAGTAACGTGATTGCTCTAGTAAAGATCCTTTCTGTAAGCTGTTGCTTGGGAGTTGAGGTAACTGGGAGACCTCAACCTACTCTTCTCCTTTAACATTATCATCACCAGTGTAGGAGCAGACTTGTGAGAGATTCTTTTAAGTATTGGATAGGAAAAGCTGCTTTAATTGATAAGTAATCTGCATATGGCAGTATAGCTATATTCTTTTCTCATCTGTTAGTAGGGATGACGTCCTGCAAACGAACATGGTAGTACTTTGGTTGCTGGGACATGCCTGCTCAGAATAATGGTGAGGTTTCTTCCAATGTCACACTAATTTCTTTTAAAAGTAGTGATTCATAGTGTTATGATCTAAATGTATTTTTATTGTTACTTTAGGTGCTAAAATGAAAAAAACATTTTGCAATCTTAGGTGGCAACAATGTGATATATAACTGAATGGTAAAGGATTAATGAAGACATAGATGCCTTCTCTGAGCAATTTGGAGAAGAAGTTGCTGGTCACGATTGATGAGCGGTGACATCACAGTGGGTCAGCAGATAATGCGTGAATAGGGACCGCTGTTGTTGTGTCTTATTTGGGGACCGTCATTGAATCCTTTTGTAAATATTGCATTACATTTGTAGGGGCTATGTGTGGGTTAGGCTTCAATCCCTAAATCTTAGAATGTTAAGAAAAAAGCAAGCACATTTACCTAAAAGATCTGTATTTTTTCATCTTTGCAACATTTTAAGGTTGTGTATTCTTTTTTTTTAACATATTTTTTATTTTAAAATTGTGGGGTACAGTTAAGAGTTAGGTATACAAATATGCATCGTTCAGGCACCCTTGTTGATAAGGGGTGTCTCCCCGTCCCCAGACAGATATTGACTACCGTTAATCCTACCTCCCTTCCCCTCCCTAGCCCCCCATAGTTTCCCACCACTATCAATCCTTTTCTTATAGTATTATGATAGATGTTCAAGGTCCACTATATGAGTGAGAACATGTGATTCTCAGGTCTTTGTTTCTGTGAGAGATCATTCAGTGTTATAGACTCTAGTTCCATCCAGGTTGTTGCGAAATTCATGATTTTGTTCTTTTTTATGACTGCGTAGTATTTCATCATGTATATTTACCATATATTTTTTAATCCAGTCCTCTATAGATGGACAGCGTGGTTGGTTCCAGGTTCTTGCTATTGTGAACAATGCTGCAATCAACATACATGTGCAGATATCTTTTTCATAGAGTGATTTGAGTTCTTCAGGGTATAGTCCCAGGAGGGGGATTGCGAGGTCATATGGGAGGTTGATATTTACAGCTTTTAGGAATCGTCACACTGCTTTCCACAGAGGTTGCACTAGTTTACACTCCCACCAACAGTGTAGAAGTGTTCCCTTTTACCACATCCTCTCCAGCAACTGTTATTTTTTGAGTTATTGATAATGGCCATTCTGACTGAATGGTATCTAGTGTAGTTTTGATTTGTATTTCCTTGATGATGAGTGAGGTTGAACGTTTCTTCATGTGTCTGTTGGCCGCTCAGATGTCTTCCTTTGAGAAGTGTCTGTTCATATCTTTTGCCCACTTTGTAATGGGGTTGTTTGTTTTTTTCTTTTCAGCACGTTTGAGTTCCTTGTAGATCCAAGATATTAGGCCTTTGTCAGACCTGGAGTTGGCAAACGCTTTTTCCCAGTCTGTGGACTGTCTCCCTGCTCTCTTGATGGTTTCTTTGGCTTTGCAGAAGCTTGTCAGTTTAATGAGGTCCCACTTGTCTATCTTATCTCTTATGACCCGTGCGTTTCGGGTTTTGTCCAGGAACTGGATGCCAGTTCCAATTTCCATAAGGGTGTGTC
Source organism: Carlito syrichta (assembly GCF_000164805.1). Classification (NCBI taxonomy): domain Eukaryota; kingdom Metazoa; phylum Chordata; class Mammalia; order Primates; family Tarsiidae; genus Carlito; species Carlito syrichta. Next base: position 66,622 of record NW_007107090.1, read on the forward strand.
CTACATTTTCTAAGGTTCTTATAGTTTGAGGTTTTACATTTAGGTCTCTGATCCATTTCGAGTTAATTTTTGTGTATGGAGATAGATAGGGATCTTGTTTGAATCTCCTGCATGTGGTCAGCCAGTTTTCCTAGCACCATTTGCTGAATAGGTTCTCCTCTCCCCAGTGATGGGTGGTGGGGGCTTTGTCGAAGATGAGTTGGTTGAGAAATTGAGGTTTTGCTTCTGGAATGAGGAGGCTATTCTTACTCAGTTTTATTACCAGGATTTTACTGGCCTGTAGAATGAGCTAATTAAACTTCCTTTTTTCTTTTTTTTTGAGTCAAAGTCTCTGTTGCCCCGGCTGGAGTGCAGTGGCATGCTCACGCCTACCACAGCCTCAACCTGCTGGGCTCAAGTGATCCTTCCGCCTCAGCCTCCCAAGTAACTAGAATTACAAGTGTGTGTTACCATGCCCAGCTAATTTTTCTTGACTTATTGTAGAGATGAGGTCTCGCCAAGTTGCCCAGGCTGGTCTCGAACCCCTGGGCTCAGGCCATCCTCTTGTCTCTGCCTTCCAAAGTGCTGGGATTACAAGTGTGAGCCACCACACCTGGCCACTTAGAGTTTTAAATCTACAGAGATTTGATTATTTTCTAGAAGAATATAAATTACCCACACAAATCCAAGAATATGAAGAATATCTGAAGAAACCCAAAGCCAGAGATTAAAAAAAATAGACATTCCTGAAAATGTCACAATGAAGATCATTGATGGAACAACTTTATTTTTGAGATTTTTGTTCCTCATATGGAAAAAGACATCAACTAAGGTGTTTTTGGAGGTGGAAATAGGTAGTGTGATCAGCTAGGTATATTCTCCTGAGGAATATCGCTTGAAGATAAGAAAATAATCCCAATTATTAATAATTTTTTCTGTATGATGGGGTTGTGGGTGTTTTTTTCTCTAGTGCTTTCTTTTCTATTTTTGCACATTTTCTACAGAGAAGGTAAACATGTAGTAGAAATGATCTCAATTACCATGGTGGTGTTTCTGCACACATTAATTTTTTCTCTCTGTCCACCCACCGGGCACTGGCAGTCCCCCAGCTGGTTAAGCAATGAGGATGGATGGATCCGAAATGCTTCTCATCATCACTTCCTTATGTCTCAGTGGGAATTCCAGAGTATATAAGGGACAGTTACAGACAGGCTGAAATGTCCACTTTTTTGCTCTGGAGAGACATTCTTTGCTTATCACAGAGAGAGGAGGGAGACATCACAGTAACTGTCCCGAGCAGCAGTAGTAGTATAAACTGTTGATTCCTTTTTTTTTCCTGCAAGGAGAAGATTTTGCTTTTTTCCTCCCAACTTCCTCTTTCAGGAGGGGGAAGGGATGAGAGAGACAGGAAAGTGAGTGCAGCAGAGTTGGCGCTAAAGGCAATGTTCCCATCCTGGGTTCCTCATGTAATTTTTAGGATGTCACAGTACGTAGCCACTGGGTATTCTGTTTGGGAAATGAGGTACAACGAAGTCACTCAGCATAAATTCCTTTTTGGTGCTTTGGCTCCAAAGCTGCCTCTTTGCAAAATTTTAGTCTGAAATGTGTTCTGAAAACTGATGACCTCTCAGTCTTTCTCTAACTATTCTATTAGGACATCAGACCTCACCAAGTACTGATGTGTTAATTTCTATTGGATTAACTTCGGTGCATACACATACACACACACACCGGAACCTCGTTGTTCCCTGAAATTTTAATTTTTTAATTATTTGACTCATGTTTATATGCTATTAAAGAGACTTATGATGGGAATGCAGTACTGTGAGTTTGCACTGACAGTGATAATGTTCTTTTTTTCTTTTCTTTTCTTTTTTGAGACGGAGTCTCACTTTCGCCCAGGCTGGACTGTAATGGCATGCTCATGGCCACTGCAGTCTCTCCCTGCTGGGTTCAGGTGATCCTTCCTCCTTGGCCTTCCAAGTAGCTGGAACTTAAGGTGTGTGTCACCATGCCTAGCTGCTTTTTTTTTTAATTGTAGAGGCAAGGTCTTGCCAAGTTACCCAGGCTGGTCTCGAACCCCTGAGCTCAGGCAGTCTTCTTGCCTCTGCCTCCTAAAGTGGTGGGATTACAGATGTGAGCTACTGTGCCTGACCTTTTTTCTTTACTTTTTAAGAGCACATTAAAAATCTTTTACAGTGACTTGTGATTTGAGATCTTCTCTTAGAAAAAACTGCCTTAGTAATATTTTACAGTGAAAATAGAAGAGTCGTAAGCATAGTAGTTGCTTTGTATTTTTTTTCTGTTGACTTGAATAGGATTAAGCACCCTTTAAGGTGATTTGTCCATTCAACAAAGTGGTATGCACCAAAAAGCAAGGAGGTTAAAGTAGAATGAGGGAGAAACAAGGAAACAGGACAAAGACAAACTCAAGATTAGAAAGATTCACTGAGGTTTTTTCCCCTAACCATTCCCAAAGCAATATGGCAGGAATTCTTACTTTAATTAATTCATTATCAAGCCAGTAACAGTGGAGTTGATAGTTCACTAATAAATTGATACATTCCACTTTGCACGCAAATAGCAGGTCCTTATAAGCAGTTATATATTATACAATATATGTATATAATAAGCACATATACATTGTAGGTTTTTTTTTTTTTTTTTTTTTTGAGTTGGAGTCTCACTTGGTTGTCCAGACTGGAGTGCAGTGGCTGCTCCCGGCCACCGCAGCCTTGACCTGCTGGGCTCCGGCGATCCTTCCACCTCAGCCTTCCAAGTAGCCGGAATTACAGGCATGCGCTACCACGTCCCGCTGATTTTTTGATTTATTGTAGAGATGAGGTCTCGTTGCCCAGGCGGGTCACGAACCCGCGGGCTCAGGCAATCCACTCACCTCAGCCTCCCAAAGGTGTGGGATTACAGGCTGAGCCACTAAGCCCGGCCATTGTAGGTTCTTTATGGGAACGCAGATCAGCCCAGCCTAGCCCATTCCAGCCTGAACATCACCTGGTGCCCTTTCATTTGTGTAGTATGAGCGGAACCAACATTTGATTGGTTAATTAAAAATGCTATTTAAGGTAGAGAATTTTATATATATATTTATACATACAGGGTGTGCCAAAAATGTATATACATTTTAATTATGACATTTGCTCAAAAGATGGTGTTAATCAAATGAATGCTAGGGTCACCATGTGACAGGCAGGTCAGTCAAAGAAAATGGTGGAAGCACAGCTGAGCAAATGTCATACTACACCTTGCTACTGTAATTTAAATCAACTTGGAAAGTAATACATAGATAACATCTCTTAAAATGCATATACTTTTTTGGCATTCCCTATATATAATAATTTATATATATTATTTTATATGTTTATAAATAATATATGAAATATATTTAATGCTTGGATTATATATATTCATGTGTGTAAGCCTGGGATTACAGGCTTGAGCCATTATACTCAGTGATTTTTTTTACTTTTTGGTTTTTTTTTACATTTTACTCTTTAGCCAGGGTTGGAGTGGAGTGGCACGATCACAATTATCACGGCTCATGGCAGCCTCAACCTCCTGGGTTCAGGCGATCCTTCTACCTCAGCATCCTGAGTAGCTGGGACTCCAGGTGCATACCACTATAATTGGCTGATTAAAAAAAATTTTTTTTTTTTTTTTTTTGTGGAGACGAGGTTTCATTATGTTGCCCAGGCTGGTCTTGAATTCCTGGTCTCAAGCAGTTTGCCTGCTTTAGCCTCCCTAAATGCTGAGCTTATGGGTGTGATCCATTGCACCTGGCAAGTTTTACATTTTTTACAACCATTTTTTTTCTAATTTTTAGAAATTGGCTTTCCCAAAGCTTTCAATGTTTTCTCAAAACATTTATCTTTGTTTTCATTGAAAGACTTTTTTTTGAAATTACATTTCATAATATTTAATTAAATATTAAATTACATAATCACCAGTTAGCATAAGCAATGAGAATGAACACAAGCATATATTTTATCTTGGAAAAACAGAATGTGAAGGCATACTGTTGATGGAGTAGTCTATTTGACTTAAGCATTCAGTTTGCCCTTGGGCAGCTGCCTGGTTTAAAGAGGAAATGTAGAACTAGCCCATAAATGCAGTGGAGATGATCTCATTTGGGGAGTTTCTGCTCTGTTTGATTTAGCTGATGCCTGTATTCTTCTTTAGGGATAATTAGCTATGATAGGCCTTTATGGCTAAGACCTTTAGCAATAATATTTGGTGAGGTGAGCTGTTAAGGTGCTAAATGGACACATTAGTGTGAGAGGAGAGCAACACGTACTCTGATTCCGGAGCTTGTGTGGGCAACCGTTGTGCTCTCTGCTGCTTCCCCTGGTGGGAGTATTAGCACACCCCTGTTTGTCCATGACATAGCAAGTAGATAAGAAATAAATGGTACATGGAAAACAACATAGTAATGTTGACTTATTTTCTGTATTAAATGTTGTACTATAAAACAGAGACATGTCTCTGTCATTCATGAAGACAAAATTCAAATAGAATTACAAAATAATAACAAGACTGAAAACAGTCCATTTGGTTGACTGCTGTTATCTGGGATGCATGTTTTGCTTGTTTTAAATTTGTTTTCAGAGTCTTTTTACTTGTGGAGGTAACTCAGCTAAGTCTTTAGCTTTATGCAGTTTCTCAAAAGAAACTTTTTATCCAGAGGCAACATCGCTTAGGCTCTGGAGTTAGACTAGCAAGATGTCCAGTCCACATATTTTTATTTCACTTAGCAGCTGCAGGACCTCAAGCAAGTTACCTAACCTCTCTTGTCTCAGTTACGTCATTTTAAAATGGGAAATAGTATCTGTTACACAGAATTTCACTGCGGAGGACATAAACGAATTCATGTAAAGTTCTTTCAACAGTATCCGGTATATAGTAGATGCTCAGTAAATGATAGCCATCATCATCCTTATCAACCTTGGAAAAGGAGAATAGTGACGTTATTGTTGAAAATATGCCCAGAAGGCTAAATCTGAGGTATGCAGTATTGGAGGTTAGGTACAGAAACACGAGATCAGAGCGCTCAGAAAGGCAGACGCAAAGAGATAATATGTGGTCTAGGGTAGCGGTCCTAGTTCTGGGCTTTACCTTGTGCTTATTAAAAGATAACTACTGGGTCAAGGTGGATATCAGAAATAAGCTGAAGAAAATAAATAATAAAAGCAGAAATTTATTAGGAAACAGAAGTACAGAGGGATAAATATGGGAGTAGACTTTCTGAAAAACCCCAGTAACATACTGGAACCAACAGAAAGGGAGAAATGGTTTAAAAAGCTAAAGAGCAATACTGCAAATTAAAAGGTATGAGAGACTTAAAAAGTATGAGAGACTGCTATGCAGAGTTTTATGGTAATATATTTGGAAATTTTAATGAAACCTAAAATCTCCTAGCAAATATAAAACTCAACTAGAGAAGTAGAAGACTCTGGTTATATCTCTCTGTTTGAAATTTTTTTTTTTTGGAGTTGGAGTCTCACTCTGTCACCCAGACTGGAGTGCAGTGGCCGCTCCCGGCCACCGCAGCCTCGACCTGCTGGGCTCCGGCGATCCTTCCACCTCAGCCTTCCAAGTAGCCGGAATTACAGGC
>NW_007107091.1:0-920 GCF_000164805.1 Carlito syrichta
CAGAACATTCACTTTGGCTTAAAAGCCTCTGCCACACTGGAGGTGGCACCCCAGGAGAAACTCCACAGACACTGATTTCAGGGTACCTAAAAGGAGCAAGCCCAATTATAAGAATCATCACACTCAGGGAAACCCAGAGATATGGCTTTCTCCTTAGGTGTTTATTATTAAATACTATTTTTCATAACCTTTATTATTAATTCATCTCAGACCAGTTGCAGTCAATATGGGGAAGATTTTTACCATAAGCAGCACAACCTGCCTTTATCAGATTTCCAAGAAAACAAAGTAAGAACATGAGCCAAAGTCAAATTTTTATGCAGAAGAAAAGGATTTTGTGAACCCTTCACCACGTTTTAATATTTATTCAAATTATTCTCTTTAATTGGAAGGAATCACTAAAGTAAAGTTTGGGAAAGCAGGATGACTATTAAAATGGCACACAATGTTAGGGAAATTATAAAATACGGCCTTACAGAGATCTGAACCTAAAAGTAGCTCTAGAAATATCAACATAACAATGTGCAGACCTTTGCAGACTCCAGGGCTTTGCCACTTATATGACACAGTTACTGTGCAAGCAGTTATTTTTTCTCCTTTCCCTGCTAATAGGCTGATTATTCCTGTCTCATCAGTGCACAATCACCACTGAAAATGGCTTAACTTGGTAAAGAATCATTAGATTATTTTTATAAGAGTAAATCAAGTATAAGTTATCATGCAAACACCAAGTGCACAAGGCATATCGAAATTTATTTTTAATCAACTGCTTTCAGTTATCCTTTTCTCTATCATTTCATTTGTTTATACAGATGAATTGAGCAACCAACTATAATGTAGTCACTGCACCAGGATTAAAATTCTGCCACTATGCAGTTATTGATCTCAGACATCAGTTTACCTCTCAGGAACATATTTTT
>NW_007107092.1:0-913 GCF_000164805.1 Carlito syrichta
CTAAGGGATATCAAAACATCGTAGATATATGCTTCCTCTTCTTCTTTCTGACCTGTCTTCCTCCTCCCATGTTTTTCCAACACTTTTCACTTTTTGTAAAAGTATGTACTCAAAAGTGAACAATTTAAACCTGAATTCAAAAGTGAACAAACACAGTTTAGCAGATTCGTGCTCTCCAACAGTACATTGAAGGAGTTTATGAAATGTGCCTTTCGGTGTGGAAGAGAGAGGCTCAAAGGTAGAAGTCACATACCCACTGTCCTATGCAGTGGGCCATGACTTGGCTAGGAGGATGTGGATCGAGTGAAGGGTTACCATCTCAGCATCTCTTTCATCAGGATCCCTTGCTGTTAATGGTGATTTCATTCCTTGCCTTTTGTCTTGGTGTTGGCACCGGGAGCGCATCTGCAACCGTCCTTTGTAACATTTAGTAGCCTTAACAAATCCTCCTTGCTCCTGTGGAAAGCTTCCTCACGTTGTTATTCAGAGGAACTGAACCAGTCAGTGGGACTGTGTTGCCTCATAGCACCCAGCTCAATTTTGGTTCAAAAGAGGAAAGATAGTAGTGAATTGAAGAAAAGGGAACACATGACAAGGTATATTCTGACCAAATCAAGTCTGCAGCCATTCAGGGGAGTAGAAGAGAGGACAGGGACAGAAACAAAGAGTAGATTGCCCATTATGCCTTTGCTTCTCAAGTTAAGATGCTGGACTCTAGCATCCAGTGGCTGTGGAAGAAAAACTTGACCAATCACAGGTCCCAGTTATGAGTATGCTGTAGGAGGATAAAGAAGACTGTTTTCTGATGCTTTAGCATCAGCTTAAGAGCTACTTGGCTTTAGCCAAAAGACTTTTCAGTCTTAGATGGAAAACTGAATTCAGACTACTAGAACCTAGCTGGGAGAGAAGGAGA
>NW_007107093.1:0-874 GCF_000164805.1 Carlito syrichta
CCTTCATCAACACGCTTCTAGAGTTTTTGTGCATATATGATTAAAAATAAACATATCAATATAAAAAATAGCATTATACTATATTTGCCCTTTGAACTTTAGTTCATTTTTTAAGAGTTGGAGTCTTGTTCTGTTGCCCAGGCTGGAGCACAATGGTGTAATCATAGCTCACTGTACCTTTGAACTCCTGGCCCAAAGATATCCTCCTACCTCAGCCTCTTTGTAGCTGGGATTACTGGCACATGCCACTATGCCTGGTTGATTTTTCTATTTTTCTGTAGAGATGCCTGGTCTCAGCAATCCTCTTGCCTTAACCTCTCAATGTCCTGGGATTATAGACAAGACACTGTGCCTGGCCTGAAACTATTTTATATTTCATAGATTGTGAATATATCTAAAATTTGATGTCTTCCTTCATGAAGACTTCCTAGATCATCCTTCCCCTTTTAACAAGCCTACCAAGTTTCCTCTGTGTCTTCTTTTGAAACCATTTTGAAAGCCTGTCTGTCTTCCCTTAGACTGTAAGCTCCTTAGGTGTCTATAGTTGATATATCTTACACCTAGCAAGTACCTATAGCCTTTGTTGGGCACTCAAAAATGTTTGTTCAATGATTTAAATGTGTATCAGTGTTTGACTTTTTTACTTATTTGTTTAATCATCTTAAATAGAGACCAAAAATTTCCCTTGCTTGTTGGCTAACAACAAGTTCTTAAATTGGACATGGTCAGCATGCCTGTAGTCCCAGCTGCTCAGGAGACTGAGGTGGGGAGGATTGTTTAAGCATAGGAGTTCGAAGCTGCAATGAGCTATTATTGCACCATTGTAGCATTATAGCCTAGGCAACAGAGTGAGACCTTGTCTTGCAGGGGGCCA
>NW_007107094.1:0-783 GCF_000164805.1 Carlito syrichta
CCGCATTTTCCTCTTCAACTATCCTTTACCACATAGAAAAAAATATTTTTTTCTGGGTCTGGGTGACAGAGTGAGACTCCAACTCAAAAAAAAAAACCAAAACCTAAGATATTACAGCTGATTCAAAGGAGAATTCAAAGCGCCATAAGTATTCAAGTTCTTTAAAAAAGCAAAAATAAATATTAAAATAGTTGCAAAACTGACATTTTCACTGGGAAAAGGAGTGGCATTAAGTGCCCTTCTATTTAATTGTTTATGATCCTGTGCCTTGCCATGTAACAGCTTACAGAACTGAAAAAATTCAAGGACAATGAAAGCTGTGAATAGTCTGGAAGAGTGTACAGACATTCAGTAATATATTGGTTTTCTTTGCCCATTTTCAAGTGTTTCACAATTTTTTCCTGAGAGTAATATTTTAAAAAATTGAAACAAAATTTACATTCTACACCAAAGCATACATTAAGAAAACAAAGTACAAGAGTAGGGAAGCTATGTGCCTCAGAACTCTTCTGTCTAAGTGTCAAAGTGCCTACTCAGTGCCTAAGGGGACCTTGCCACAATTAACAGACTGGAGTAAAAAAATCTAGAGTACTTATGCTCAGACTAAAAGGATAAATTACTCAAGTAAAAGTACTGATTTGGGAAAAAAGGGGTTTAAAGAAAGTATCATTTAATGAATCCTATGGTACACAAGACCAACAATAGGACATTTCCATCACAAAGGGTGAATTTCTGGGATTTTACTTTAATCTTGACCACTCAAAAACTTTATTTCTTCTCAAA
>NW_007107095.1:0-903 GCF_000164805.1 Carlito syrichta
AATAAAGTTTACTGGAAGAATAAAATGAAACAATTAACAAATCTCCCTAGTCTCCCTCAATTTGCGATTAAAGAACAATGCAATTTGCCCTTTTAGCAATTATTTCAAACGACCAAACTTGTGAAAATTAAAAGTTGTTATTAATAGAATGGGTCACTTTTTCACTCACTGGAGCAGGTAAAAGTACACAACATATTAAGTAATATAATTATCTTTTCCTTTTCATTTTGTGCATAACACCAACTAAACACCAAAAATTGGGAGAAAAAACTTTTAAATTAGTTTAAATACATTTAGGGATTATCAGTGTTTTAAAACTATTAAGGATTATTTCATTTCCAACACAACAAATAGCAAGTCACTCAATGACTCCCAAGTAGTATATCGCTAACTAAAAATAAATTACAGAAGCAAACAAGCAGCAGCAGCCATTGGCAAAAACAAAACAAAACAAAAAGAAACAAAAAACTCATCTTAATTTTTTCTTCAATGTTACATTGAAAAGAAACGATCACCAAATAAAATAATAGCATTTATATTCTTGACTTTTTAAAGTTCTTGGACATGAAGACATCTAAATTTGATTTCCAGAAATTGCTGCACAGTCCTAACTTCATTGTCACTAGTCCTTTACATAAAATGTAATTGTACAAGATAGTGGTTGAAATATTCCCATAAAGTAGCATAAGCAGTCATTTTACATTCTGGTTTATATGGAACAACCTCAGTTTATGACTGCTTTCCCAATTTGGAAGATAAAATAGTTGGTCATTGTTTTTCTACTATGAGCTCAGACTCTCTGAATCTGTGACAAACTTCCTACTTAGGCAAATAAATAAGAATTTAGGAGGTTGGTGGAAATGGGAACAAAGTTTTAATTATTGGACCAGCAGAATGGGTCAA
>NW_007107096.1:0-905 GCF_000164805.1 Carlito syrichta
ACCTGCTGGGTTCTGGCGATCCTTCTGCCTCAACCTTCCAAGTAACTGGAACTACAGGCTCGTGCTACCACGCCCGGCTGATTTTTTGATTTATTGTAGAAATGAGGTCTCGCCAAGTTGCCCAGGCGGGTCTCAAACCCACGGGCTCTGGCAATCCATTCACCTCAGCCTCCCAAAGCGCAGGATTACAGGCTAAGCCACCGAGTCCGGCTTATTTTTATTATTATTAATAATAATTTTTATAGTCCCGAGGTCTTGCTGTGCTGCTCAGGCTGGTCTCAAACTCCTGGGCTCAAGCACTCCTCTCTCATTGGCCCCCAAACTCTGGGATTACAGGTGTAAGTCATTGCGCCTGGCAAGAATTACTTATATTAAATTTTCTCTGTCCAAATAGGTGGTATGGTTTCTGTCTCCTGAATAGATCCTTACTGATACAAGGGATTAAGACTTCAGAAGTCAAAGGAGGAAGTGATTTATTCTGACAATGAGGATAGAGTACAATGACTTGAACCAGACTTTGAAAAGTTAACTTGGATTTTGATAGATAGAGAATGTGAGTAAAATATGAATTTCAGGAGACACTGAGTATGGTGACCAGGCTGCAGTGCAGGATTTATCAAGGAGTGCACTCAAGGGACACAGAGGCCTAACCAGTGTGGATTTTAGTGGCATAGCAATGAACTCAGGTTTTTTCTCTGGGCAATGAAGAACTATCAAATGTGTCAAATGTGTCTGAGGAGGAGCAGAATAGGATTGAATGTGTCAGAGGAGTATCAAGAAACTGCCTGAGGTCATGGCCATAGGATTGGAATAAGACTCACAAAGATGATTCTGCATTTCTGCTGTAGCTCATGCTATGGAGCAAGTAAAGACCAAGTCTGAACTAAAACTCAGACCTTGACCTT
>NW_007107097.1:0-1111 GCF_000164805.1 Carlito syrichta
TTACATGTGTGCTATCTAGTCTTTGGCAAATTAATTACCCTCCCAGAGCCTCAATTTCCCAATCTATAAAAATGAGGATAACAGTCATTTCTTTAAGAGGGTATGAATATTAAACAAAAGAATGTACAGTTTCCAGCAGAGCAATAAGCACACCATAGGTTTTTTGAGAGCTTCCTTCCCTTCCCCTCCCTTCCAAGCCCTGCTCGTTTCCCTCACTTCACTGTTGGAGAACTGTAGCCAAGGAATATCCAGTGCCTAAAGTCATTTTGGTGTTTGTTAGGTCTATGAAGATATTCCCATTTTCACTCTTGACATTGGAGATGTGTGCTTTCTCTCTCCTTTTCTAAATCAGTCTGGCTAGGGGATTACCAATTTTATTCATCTTTCTTAAAAACCAAGTTTATTTGATGTTATTAATTTCTCTTGTCATCACTTTTCTATCTTATTATTTATATTCTTATTCCATACTATTATTTGTTTCTTTCTACTTACTATAAATATACTTTGCTCTACCCTAAGGTAGAAATTTTGAGCACTGGTTTTTTTTTTGTTTTGTTTTGTTTGTTTTGAGTTGGAATCTCACTTTGTTGCCCAGACTGGAGTGCAGTCCCAGCCACCATAGCCTCAACCTGCTAGGCTCTGGTGATCCTTCCACCTCAGCCTTCCAAGTAGCTGGAATTACAGGCATGCGCTACCATGCCCAGCTGATCTTTTGATTTATTGTAGAGATGAGGTCTCGCTGCCCAGGTGGGTCTCGAACCCGCAGCCTCAGGCAATCCACTCACCTCAGCTTCTCAAAGGCGTGGGATTATAGGCTGAACCACCGAGCCCGGCTGAGCACTGTTTTAAGTCCCTTTCCCCCCCCAATATGAGCATTTACACTTAGGCATGGTCCTCTAAGTACTGCTTTAGCTGCTCCTCACAAATTTTATGTTGTGTTTTAGGATTATTCAATTCATAATATTTTATAATTTTCCTTTTGATTTCTTTTACCCATAGTTGCTTAGAAATGTATTTTTAATTTCTGAATGTTTGAGTATGTTTCAGGTAGCTTTTAAATATTTGATTTAATTCCACTGTGGTGAGACACATACCATGTCAAATTTCCAGC
>NW_007107098.1:0-1246 GCF_000164805.1 Carlito syrichta
CCATTTTCCCATTCTATGTCTTTTCAGTGATGCATGTAGTCCATTCACATTCAGACTAATTACTGAAATGTGAGAGTTTATCCCTGTTATGAGGTTCTTATAGAGTTGTTGTTGTTCCTGTTTGTTGGTTGTCTTTCTTTTATTTTGGAGTTGATTTATGTGTGTTTTCAATCATTTTCCTGCATTCTTTTGATGAACATTGTCATTTTTTTCCCTTCTGTGTTTCATACTTTTTAAGTGTTTCTTGTAGAGCTGGTCTAGAGGCATCGTAAGTTTTTAGGGATTGAATGTCTGGGAAAGATTTTAATTTTCCCTCACTGATGAAGTTTAGCTTAGCTGGGTCGTTTATCTTGGTTGAAGTTGTTCATCACCCACATCTTTATAATAAATAAATAAATTTATTAAAAAATAAAAGAAATTTTTTATCTTTGAGAAGTTTGGAGATTGGACTCCAAGCTCTCCTAGCCTGAAATATTTCTGTTGATAAAATCTGCTGCTATTTCTAAATTGGTCTTCCCTGGTAGGTAGTCTGACCTTATTCTCTTGCTGCCTTTTAGGACTTTTTTCTTTTATACCTACTTTGCTTTGGTGAATTATTATGTTTCTGGGAGTTGGTCTTCTCATTTGTTGTCTTGCAGGGGTTCTCTGAATCTCTTGTGCTTGAATATTTGCATCACTGATGAAATGAGGCAAGTTTTCTTGAATAATTTCATGAAATGCTTATTCCAGGGTGGTCTCTGTCTCTCTTTCTGCCTCAAGAAGTCCAATTACTCTTAGGTTCAGCCTCTTGAAATAGTTGCTCATCTCTTGAAGATTTTTTTAATGTCTTTTAATGTTTCTTTTCTATGTTTTTGACAGTTTGGGTTAGTTCTATATTTTAACCCTCAAGCTCTGAGATTTTTTCTTCTGCTTCGCTAATTCAGCTTTCCATGCTTATCAGTTTATTATTTATTTAATTCACAGTATTCTTTACTGCTGTTATCTCAGTTATCAACTCTTTTCTATTTTCTTCTTGTCTCTCCTCAATTCTTCTTATTCTGTCTACTAATGTCTTGATATGTGGGTTTGTGGTTTGAGACCTGTCCTTCTGGTGGTTCTTCATTGTTTGTGTTCTGAAGTCTGTTTTCTCAGTGTCTGACCTCTCAGGGGTCTGTGTGAAATCCATATTCTTCTTTTGGTTTTTCTTCATGTGTGTAGATTTTTCTCCCCCATATTTTTCCCCCTATTCTTTATTTTCTTTGTTCAG
>NW_007107099.1:0-857 GCF_000164805.1 Carlito syrichta
CACAATATAAACATTGCATTTATATGAAGATCAAGTTATATTACTTCATTCTCATGCACTCCTGATGTAAAATATTTTGGGGCAACAATAGACACATGACTGGTACTATTTTTCTTCTTTTGTTTTTCTGATGATAAGGTTTTTGTTGGTAGAAGCAATCAATCTTTCAGAACTGTTTGTAGAAATGTCCTCTTTTGGCTAGTCCTTTCTTTATAACTTAAGACATCCTAGTCATACTTTGCTTCATTTTAAGATTATTAAATTTTAAAATATTTATGGACATATAGTTATACATATTTATGGAGTACATGTAATATTTTGGTATAGGCATACCATGTTTAGTGACCAAATTGTTGTAATTGGGATAACCATCACCTTGAGCATTTATCATTTCTTTGTATTAGAAGCATTCTAATTCCACTATTCCAGCTACTTTAAAGTGCAAAATGCATTGTTAACTATAGTTGCCCTATTGTGCTACCAAATACTAGATTGTATTACCTCTTCCTACCTGTATTTTTGCATTTTTGTACAGATTTATCATACCTTCTTTATTCTTTCCTCCCTACTACTCTTCCCAGCCTCTGGAAAACATCATTCTACTCTCTATCCCCATGAGATCTTTTTTTTTTTAGCTCCCACATATGAGTGAGAACATGCAATATTTTTCTTTCTGTGCCTGGCTCATTTCACTTCAAGTTTTCTGTTCATCTGTGTTCTCAATATCACTAATTATCAGAGAAATGCATATCAAAACTACTTTGAGATACCACCTCACCCCAGTTAAAATGGTTTTTATAAAAATGTAACAATGGATGTTGGTGAGGATATGAAGAAAGGTGATCTTGCACACTGTG
>NW_007107100.1:0-850 GCF_000164805.1 Carlito syrichta
CAGGGTGGATGCAGTGGTACATTCATGGCCACTGCAGTCTCGGCCTGCTGAGCTCAGGTGATACTTCCATTTCAGCTTCCAACCAGCTGGAACTACAGGCACATGCCACCAGACCTGAATAATTTTTTTTAATTTTTTATTGTAGAGAAGAGGTCTCACTAAGTTGACCAGTCTGGTCTCAATTCTCTGGACTCAAGCAATTCTCTCCCCTCAGCCTGCTGGGTGCAGGGATTACAGGCTTGAACACCTGCACCCAGCTCTCTAGTTAATATTCTAATTACTTACCTTTTTTCTTGGGAAAGCAGGATTTATTGAGAGGATAGAAAGGCTTCTACAGTGGGAGGGGAACTCAGGGAGTTCCCCTTCATATCTTATCTTACCCTTTTCTTATACCCTACTGAACCACTTCCTTCATTCGAACTGTTACTTGCTGTTCTCTACATCTTGAAATTTCTTTCATCAGATATTTTTATGACTAGCCCTCATACTCATCCAAGTTTTTGGTGACAAGTTATTTTTTCAATGACATCTATTGTGAAACTCTATATTTAAAATTAAAACCACTGACCACTACTCTGTACTTTGTTCCCCTTTACTTGATTATACTTGTTATCTTTATTTATAGCAATAAACACTATGTATTGTAATTTATTGAATTCTATGTTTAATAGGTATGTAAGCTTCATCTCTTTGACTATAATCAACATTAAGTAAATTGAATAATATTCTTATTGATTTTACTTATTTTTTAATGTTTCTCCCCCTAAATAAGTTTTACAAGCAGCAATTTTGTGCCTTTATATATTATCATATACTTATATTTTTAATAGAGAGTCTGTCTTCTTTTTTG
>NW_007107101.1:0-1153 GCF_000164805.1 Carlito syrichta
TATAGTTTGAGGTTATACATTCAGGTCTTTGATGCATTTAGCATTAATTTTTGTGAATGGTGATAGGTAGGGGTCCTGTTTCAATCTTCTATATGTGGTCAGCCAGTTTTCCCAGCACCATTTACCGAATAGGTTCTCCTCTCCCCAGTGGTGTTGTTGGAGGCTTTGTCAAAGATGAACTGGTTGAGGAATTGAGGCTTTGCTTCCAGAATCTCTATCCTATGCCATTGGTCTGTATAGTTGTTCTTGTACCAGGCTGTTTTGATTACACTAACCTTATAGTAAATTTAAAGTCTGGAAGTGTGATACCTCCTGCTTTGTTTCTTTTGCTAAGGATTGTTTTAGCTATTTGTGGTTGTTTATGTTTCCATACGAATTTCTGTATTGTCATTTCCAGGTCTGAGAAGAATGATGTTGGTAGCTTAATGGGTATTGTGTTGAATCTGTAGATTGCCTTTGGTAGGATGGACATCTTAACAATGTTGATTCTTCCTATCCATGAGCATGGAATAATTTTACATTTGTTTGTGTCTTCTTGGATTTCTTTAAACAGTGTTTTTGCAATTTTCATTGTAAAGGTCTTTCACTTCTCTGGTTAGGAAAGATGCCAAGATATTTCATTTTTTTGGTGGCTACTGTGAATGGGATTGTGCTTTTTATTTGGTTCTCTGCCTGCTTGTTGTTGGTGTAGAGGAATACAATTGTCTTTTGCACATTTATTTTGTACCCTGAGACCTTCCTTTATAGGTGTAAGCAAGTTTTTGACAGATTCTCTTGGATTTTCAAGGTATAGGATCAGCAAAGAGGGATAACTTGACTTCCTCTTTTCCTATTTGGATACCCCCGATTTCCTTCTCTTGTCTAATTGCCTGAGCTAGGACTTCCAACACAATATTGAACAAGAGGGTTGAGAGTGGGCAGCCTTATCTTGTTCCAGTTTCAGGGGAAATGATTCCAGTTTCTGACCATTTAGCAATATGCTAGCTGTGCGTCTGTTGTAGATGGCACTTACTGTTTTGAGGTATGTTACTTCTATACCTAGATGTTTGAGTGTTTTTATCAAGGGATGCTGTATTTTATCAAAATATTTTTCAGGTTGATCTTTGAAAGGAATAATTTTAACTGTTTTTAGCCCGTCTCTGCCACACAAAAG
>NW_007107102.1:0-795 GCF_000164805.1 Carlito syrichta
AGTCTTTTGGAGAGGCAGAGAGAATTACTTTTACTTGGAGGTCTTCATGACGACACCTGTCTATTTCATCTTTTTTTAGAGGGGGAAGGAAACTGATGAAGAAATATATACAAGATCTCTACTTAATTCACTGATTTACTTATTCATTCATCCATGAGAAAGTTATAAAATATAATAAAGAGTAATTATTAGCATTTGTATGAAACACTATTAAACATTATCTCATTTATTATTGGTGTCAACTCTAAGAAGTGAATATGATTATCCTTTTTTTTACAGAGAGTAAAACCCCTGTGGTTTAGAGACAAAAGCAGAATTGGATTTGAACTCAGGCTGTGTGATTCCAAAGCCTATTTTTAAAATCTATGTATTGTGTTAACACTGATCAGAAGAGTAAAATCATATATCTTTTAAAAATAGAATGCAAACTTTATATGAAAAATAATATATCAATGTTTTATATCTGAATGAAATATATGGGGGTAAAACTTGTAAAATATTTTATATGTATGTATTGCTTGTTTGGGAATATTTTTAATAGCATTTTTTGTTACAAAAAGTGATTGAAGTAGAGTTTGACAAATATGACTTGTTTAGTAAAATAGTGAGAGACATGATGCAAGAATGATAAAGAGATAACTTGTATCCACAAGATATATATACATATAAAACCAGTCTTTCAACAGCTTATTCAGCCAACATTTGAGTGCTTACCAAGTAGCAGACACTATTCTAGGCACTGGCAACATAGTGCTGAATAACATATGATCCTTGGCTCCTACTTTTAGCATTTTA
>NW_007107103.1:0-912 GCF_000164805.1 Carlito syrichta
CTGCAGTCTTGACCTGCTTGACTCAGACAATCCTTCTACCTCAACCTCCCCAGTAGATGGGACTACAGGCATGCATCACCATGTCTAGTTAATTTTATTTATTGAAGAGATGAGGTCTTGCCGTGTTGCTCAGGCTGGTCTCAAACTCCTGGACAGGCAATCCTCTTGCCTTGGCCTCCCAAAGTGTTGAAATTACAGGTGTGAGCCATGGCACCTGGCCAATTTTTATTTTTAGAAAAGTTTTTAAAGATGAGGGTCTTGCTCTGTTGTCCAGCATGTGGTGCAGTGACCTGATCATAGCTCACTGCAGCCTGAAACTCCTGGGCTCAAGTGATCTTCCTGTTTCAGCATTCTGAGTAGTTGGAACTACTGTGAGTGCCACTACACCTGACTAATTTTTGTTTATTTCTTAATTTTTTTAGAAATGGGGTTTTGCTATGTTGCCCAAGCTGTTCTCAAATTTTTGTCCTCAAGTGATCGTCCCACCTGGGCCTTCTGAGTAGCTGGGATTATAGGCAGGAGCACCTTACTTGGACAGATGAATCTTTTTTTGCTTTTTAGTAACTTTAAAAGGCAATAGTTTTCATATGATTTAGAGTTTTAAATTTAGGATTAGTTTATTTTTCTTCAAGGTAGCTTTTCTTCTTTTTATTTTTTAATAGAAGCATCCTTACTTGCAGGTGTATGTGTAAATGAATATATTTCAGTTGAACTATAATTCTTTTTGTGTTTTATTTTCAATTTATGCTGAGTAATGCATAGAGAAAAAAGAAGGAATGGATTTGAAAGTAAACATGATTTGTCAAGTTTCCCTAATTTCTATTTTATCTAACTTCACTTATTTATTTTCAGGTAACTGGAAAATTTTTTACAGATTGACACGGAGATCCCACCTAGTACTTCATGGTCAAA
>NW_007107103.1:2946-4567 GCF_000164805.1 Carlito syrichta
CCGTTGCACCCATTTGTTTATACAGTGTCTGTGGCTGCTTTCAAACTGCAATGGCAGAGATGAGTGCTTGGGACCTTATAGCTCCCAAGCCTAAATTATTTAGTACCTAATCATTTATAGAAGAAGGTTGCCAACATCTGTAACAGAAAAAAGTGTTGATAATTATGATAATAAAAATGATAACAGCTAATATTTACTGAGGCTTACTATACATCAGGCAATATCCTAAATCACTGTGTGTTTTAACTGATTGCATCCTCACAGCACCCCAGTGATTGAGGTGCTGATATTCAGGGTTGTGTGGGCTGTGTGGTGCACACAAGTATCGGGCCAGGGGGTTATGTGGGAACTAAAGTATAGTCTGTGTCTACAATTGCCAAACTGCCTGCCCATCCAGCCAAACAATCCAGGGTTTGGCTGCTGGGAGGGAGGAGTTTTTTCCCCAGCATAGGCATATTAACCACATGTGTGTGCACATGGCTACTGATACCTGAGTGTTGGGGGGATGGCACTAAAATAGACAGATTTTTCAACTTTGATCCCCAGTAGAAGGTACCTTAGACAAATCTGTACAAGGGAGATAAGTCAGGTAATGATAGTCTTGCTGATATGTTTTTCACTCTACTACTGAGGAAACTGAGGCATAGAAAGATTATATTATTTGCCTAAAATAGTACAGTAAGTGGCATAGCTAGAATTTGAATTCAGACTGGCTCTGACTTGCATACAAATATCTGTCTTCTGGTCCACTCTCATGGTAGTAAGCACATCAGTTTTTAGGTAAGAACAGCACTTCTTGTTAGTGACAGCATTTAGAGTATACATTGTGAACATTACACACACTCCATGGGACTAAGTGTCTTCAGCTTCTTTCTTACTGAAATGTGTACCCGGAATTTGAACAAGTCTTATGAATGAACACTTATTTCTGTTATTATAATGGAGCTCATTGGAAGAGTATAAATGTGGATTTCTGGAATCAAATGAGAGAAACACTCAAAGATATATCTACTAACTTTATACAGTCTATCATTTTCCCTTTTTAGTTGGTATAATAGAAAATAAATGTGTTTCCACAGTACATAAAGTATAAAATAACACATAATATCACATGTTGAAATGAATAAAATAAATGTATATATTTGGATGTGTGTAGTTTGCATTTTAAAAAATGTATTGATATTGACTCTTCCTACAAGGACATAGTAGTAATGGTTTCTTGAAATTTCAAGATTCTGAAGAAATTACAGACATAGAACTGGCAGATACTTTTGAACAAATGTGGCAGGAGAGCTGGTAATTACCAAATGACTTCTCTTCATAAGGTATATTAATGTCTAACTTTTCCATGGTTAGTAGATTTGCAGTTTTTATTTTATAAGACTTTAACTTGTTAAATTATTTCTTCCACTCTTAAACTTGCATTTGTTATTTCCACTGAAGTGAGTTTTCTTTTTTTTTAAATTACACTCAGGATTATTATGTAATATGAAAAAAGTTAACCTTTTAAGATCACATCACTTGTTATTGTTATTTGGCATCCCATTTGTAGGAAATAAGAATTCCTCTAACCAAGTTCCATATTTATGGAGATTACGAACATCTGTTTATTTTTCAGGTT
>NW_007107103.1:6000-7195 GCF_000164805.1 Carlito syrichta
CTATTCGTGGTTGTTTATGTTTCTATATGAATTTCTGTATGTCATTCCAAGTCTGAGAAGTAGGTTGGTAACTTAATGGGTAGTGCATTGAATCTGTAGATTGCTTTTGTAGGATGGACATCTTAACAATGTTGATTCTTCCTATCCATGAGCATGGAATATTTTTTCATTTGTTTATGTCTTCTTGGATTTCTTTAAGCAGTATTTTGTAATTCTCATTGTAAAGATCTTTCACTTCTATGGTTAGGAAGATGCCGAGGTATTTCATTTTTGGGGTGGCTATTGAGAATGAGATTGTGCTTTTTATTTGGATCTCCGCCTGCTTGTTGTTGGTGTATAGGGATGCAGTTGTCTTTTGCATATTTATTTTGTACTATGAGATTTTGCCAAAGTCCTTTATCAGTGCAAACATATTTTTGACAGATTTTCGTGTATTTTCAAGGTATAAGATTATATCATCAGCAAAGAGGGATAACTTGATTTCCTCTTTTCCTATTTGGATATCACTTATTTCCTTCTCTTGTCTAATTGCCCGAGCTAGGACTTCCAGAACAATATTGAACAAGAGCGGTGAGAGTGGGCAACCTTATCTTATTCCAGTTTTCAGGGGAAATGTTTCTAGTTTCTGTCCATTTAGCAATGCGTTAGTTGTTGGTTTGCCATAGATGGCACTTACTATCTTGAGGTATGTTCCTTCTATACCTAAGTATTTGAGGATTTTTATCAAGAAGAGATGCTGGATTTTATCAAGAGTTTTTTGGGCATCTAATGAGATAATCATGTGTTTCTTGTTTTTACATCTGTTAATGTATTTAATGACATTTATGATCTTGGGAATGTTGAACCAGCCCTGTAATTTGGGGATGAAGCCCACTTGATCATGGTGGATGATTTTTGAGATGTGTTTTTGGATCCGATGTACTAGAATCTTGTTGAGGATTTTTGCATTTGTGTTCATAAGGGATATTGGCCTTTTGTTCTCTTTCTTTGTTGAATTTTTACCCAGTTTGAGTATCAATGTAATATTAGCTTTGTAACATGATTTGGGGAGAATTCCATCTTTCTCAATTGCCTGAAATACTTTCAATAGGATTGGTATTGGCTCCTCCTTGTATGTTTTGCAGAACTCTAATGGAAAGCCATTCGTTCCAGGGCTTTCTTTTTGTAGGTAGTTTTCATGTGACAGAGTCAATTG
>NW_007107104.1:0-1128 GCF_000164805.1 Carlito syrichta
CACCACATTAAGTGAACATTTTACTTTGCTAGTAGTATCTGATTACTAGCACTCCATCCTCCACTTTATTTGAATTTCTGAAACTACAAGAGATAGCAAAGCTTCCCATCCATCATCCTATTCCCAATAGAACAAATCCAGAGCCCGGATTACGGAAGTATAGAGGCCTGAACAAATGTCAGAAGGAAAATCTCTCTCACTGACACTGAGTAACAGAACTAAAGAGAAAAACAAGAGATCTGTCACAAATTAGGAAAAATCAAAGGAAGACCTCAGGACATTTCAAGTATACCAAAGAAAAAACTCCTGAAAAATCAGACCTTGGTGCCCAGACAATGAAAGTCACCAATGACCGTCCCCAGAAAATGACAGGGATTAGGGAATGGATGGAAGGAGGGAATAGGACTCTAGAAGGACAAGGTGCAACACTGAAAGAACTTGTAACCATGATTTGGGCATTAGAAAATTTCATCCAGGAAATAAATAGCAGGATGACAAGCATGAAAAGCAGAATTACTCTAGCTGAAGAAAGAATCTCAGAACTTGAAGACCAGAACATGGAATTATCCTGATCTGTAAAAAACATAGAAAGAAGACTCAGAAAGAAAGAACAAAGCCTACAAGAGATGTGCGATTATATCAAGAGGCCAAACTTATGCCTGATTGGGATCCCAGAAGAAGAAAGGGAAATAGAGTATAACTTGGAGCAAGTATTCCAGGAAGTAATCCAAGAAAACTTTCCCCATCTCACCAGAGATGTGACCAGCCAAACTCAAGAGATACAGAGAACCCCCACAAAACATCAAATGAGAAGACCAACCCCTAAACACATAGTAATTTGCCTACACAAAGTAGGCACAAAAGAAAAATCCTAATGGCAGCAAGAGAGAAAGGTCAGACTACCTATGAGGGAAAACCAATCAGAATAGCAGCAGACCTGTCAGTAGAAGCACTACAAGCAAGAAAGGATGGGGGCCTTATATTCAAAGTCCTCAAAGATAAGCAATTTAAACCAAGATATTCTTACTCACCCAAGCTCAGCTTCATCAGTGAAGGAGAATTAAAATCCTTCCCAGACATCCAATCCCTAAGAGATTATGCAGCTTCAAGACCTGCTCTACAGGAGAC
>NW_007107105.1:0-795 GCF_000164805.1 Carlito syrichta
TCTACACATACCGCTGCAGGGAAAAAGACACAAATCGGGACAATTCATTTTAAGCAGTAGTATACAGTTGCTATCTATACTCAATGAAACATATCGAATGAGTCAACTGGGATATATTTCAAAAATAAGTTAATTAAAAATCAGCAATAGGATATTTTATCTAAGCACATTTCCATAAAATAAGGGTATGTGTTTTTATTTGGGTGTGGAAAAAAGTGATTAAGGCTATAGAAACAAGAATTCCTTTCTAATGACTGGCCATGGATTCAGGGATCTGGTATAAACGTTTTCTTCTTCATTTGTAATTTGAAAGAAGTAGGGTACAATTCAGGGTGAAATATATTAATATTCATTTTACAGGAACCCTTGTTGTTCAGGCCTGTCCCCGAACGTCCCGGCACCCCGGGCACAAACCAACTACTGCAAGTCCTGGCCCTCCCCCTCCCCTGCATCTCCCAACTCTGAAAATCTTTTTTGTTGTCGTTATAATGATGGTTGTTCAAGGTCCACTTATGAGTGAGTACATGTGATACTCAGTTTCTGCTTCCGTGAAAGGTCACCCAGTAGTATAGACTCTAACTCCATCCAGGTTTCCGTGAACTTCGTGAGTTTGTTCTCGTTGTGACTGCATAATATGGCATTGTTCCTACGTACCATATATTTTGAATCCAGTCCTCTTTAGATGGGCAGGATGGTTGGCTCCATGTTCTTGCTACTGCCAAACAATGTGGCGATAAACATACATGTGCAAATATCTCTTGAAGAGAGGGATTTCGTTCTTCCTTGGTATGTTCC
>NW_007107106.1:0-847 GCF_000164805.1 Carlito syrichta
CTTGGGCTCAGGAGTCCTCCTGCCTCAGCCTCCTGAGTAGCTGGGACTACAGGTGTGTATTATTGCCCCCAGCTGATTTTTAAAAATTTCTTGTGGAGACAGGGTCTTGCTATGTTATCCAGGCTGGTCTTGAACTCCTAGGTTCAAGTGATCCTGGCCTCAGCCTTCCGAATAGCTGAAACTACAGGTGCATGTTATCACACCTGGCTAATTTTTTAATTTATTGTAGAAAGGGGGGTCTTGCTATGTTGTCCAGGATGGTCTTGAGCTCCTGGCCTCAAGTCATCCTCCAACCTTGGCCTCCCAAAGTGCTGGGATGGCAGGTGTGAGCCACTGCTCCCCTTAATAGTTTGTATAGAGCTTAATCTCCGGCACTTTCCTGGATGGCAATGAGTGGGCTGGCAGTTCCTACCCTCTAATTGCTTGGTCATTCTGGCAACCAGCCCCACCCACCCCAAGGCTGTCCAAAGGCCTCACCCCAGCACACCCCGTGAGCACAAATGTGAGCACAAACTTAGGGAAGGGAAATCAGTAGGGGCTCACTCCTATATTAGAAAACTCCAAGGGTGTTAGGATCTCTGTGCCAGAAACAAGGGACAAGTCCTTTATTTGTTTTATTATTCTACAAAGGAAGTCCACATTGCAGCCCGTGGGTCCACATTGCAGTACAAGTCCACATGGCAGCATGTCGGTTTATGGCAGAAGCATTTTCTATCATGGGTCAGACCATGTTTTATCCACCTGTTCACCTTTGGCAGGACATGTCTCCCGCTTTGAGCTGTTGTGAGCAGCACTGCCGTGGAGGCTGGTGCCCGTGTTCCTGAATGTTCATTATTTCTTCTTCTGA
>NW_007107107.1:0-616 GCF_000164805.1 Carlito syrichta
TCGCATGCTAGCTAACAAAGGATTTCTTCAAGGAAAAGGCCTGCAGGTCCTTAGAGTACCCAGGACTGGTGAGATGCTGGCAGGTTCCCAAGCCACAGACTGGAAGGGGCAGAGTTCCATTTAGGAGCTGAAGGATTTCCTGCCCAGGTTTCAACCTCCTCAACCTTTGTCATAGGGTTGCGTCAGAACCCAGCCTTTTCTTTGTGCCAGAACTAAACAGTGTTGCTGGTGTTGGGGACCACATCTTTGGCCTCTTCTTGGGCTCCTCCTCTCTGATTCCTAAGGCCACTGTTAATAGAATGCAGCTTGCAGCATGGCACCCAGATGCAGGCAGTTGCCTCTACCTGAATTATTCACGAAGGCCATAAACATTAAGTGAAACAGGCCGGACTCAGTGGCTCAGCGTATAATCTCAGCACTTTGGGAGCCCAAGGTGCATGGATTGTCTGAGCCCGCGGGTTCGAGACCTGCCTGGGCAACTTGACGAGACCTCATCTCTACGACAAATCAAAAAATAGCCGAGCATGGTAGCGGACACCTGTAGTTCCAGCTACTTGAAAGGTTGAGGCAAAAGGATCGCTGGAGCCCAACAAGTCGAGACTTCGGTGGCCGGGAG
>NW_007107108.1:0-1346 GCF_000164805.1 Carlito syrichta
CAAGCTTCCCTGAGTGCTCAGTCTATTTCGTTCCCATGGGGCAGGTGAGGTAGCAGCTCAAAAATGGAACTCTGTGCAAACTTGTGATGACTCACTTAGGAATTGTGTCAAATTTTAAACAGTTTTTAAAAATCAACCACTGGATAATTGAAGGGGAAGAGATGCCCAATTGGCATCCTGCACCAGGCATCAGTTACCATGCCACATCCTCTCCTCCCAAGACAGGTGTCAAGGGTGAGAGTGGCTCCCACCCATGCGGCCCCCCACCCTGTCACCCTCCCGGCACTCTCTTGCTGTCAGATTCCCATATTGTCTCTTCTCCATCAGCCTCTCCTTCCAACAGAGAGTAAATATCCCTCCAAATAAATAATAAAAACCGAACTTTTAAAAGTGGTGACCCTCAAATCTCATTTAGAAATTCTCGTTTTGACAAGATGTTTGCCAAAACTATTTCCCAATTTTTTTTGGAAAACCACCAAAGTCTAAATTACCAGCAACATAAAGTATAAATCAGAGGCCACATTTTTTTCACAGTTAATGACTTTGGGGAAAAGGTGAACAGTTTTAAATTAGTAAATGAAGAATGATTCATCCAGTATATTCCGCTGATGATCAGAGTTCCCACTGTCATACATGAGTCCTGGTCTCCCACCCAGGCATCTTTCCCCTTTGTGCTGTTCACATCGCACAGGGCCTCCATTCTGCCATGTTCAGATTCAAAAATAGAGTTCAAAAATAGAGTTCAAAACCACATGAATGAAAAGATCACCTGGAAAACTCTTACACCCACACGGTCTGTTTTACCCCCAAATTTTTACCAGATTCTACAAGAATGGTAATGATCTCATGGCACATTCTGCATCTTAAGCTGAAAAAAAGCAAAATGAAACAAACACACAAACAAAAATATAGAATACCACATTTGTGCAAAGTGGCAGAATTGGCCTAAAGAACAGTTCTTTGGGCATTCTCTCTCTCTCTCTTTTCTATTTTAGTCTCAAAAATACATTTTCTTATCATCAATGAAATTATTCTGAAAGAAAATAAAGAAATGACAAAACCTGCCTGCAATGAATGAGTGTTCTGGATTGGACATAGTTAGTGCAAGCAGGGGATCTTGGGGGACAGCCCAGGTTAGGAAAGCTGTTCTTGAGGGAATGGTTGGTTTATTTCAATGAAACTGATCCCGACTATAGGCACAGCCTACTCAAACAAATGTAGCGAAGCTTCAGGATAAGGTGAAGATAATTATTTATTTTTCAAATCTATGCATGATTGCATTTATTTATATATTAAACTTCCAAATCTATTTTCAACTAAGTGATTTACATTCCATACACGTGCGG
>NW_007107109.1:0-793 GCF_000164805.1 Carlito syrichta
TCGTCATGTATGTTTTCATATGTATTTCTGTATTGCCATTTCCAGGTCTTAGAAAAATGACGTTGGTAATTTAGTGGGTATTACATTGAATCTGTAGATTGCCATCTTAACAATATTGATTCTTAACAATATTGATTATTCCTATTCATAAACATGGAATATTTTTCCATTTGTTTGTGTCTTCTTGGTTTTCTCTGAGTAGTGTTTTGTAGTTTTCATTGTAAAAGTCTTTCACTTCTTTGATTAGGAAGATGTTCAAGTATTTCTTTTCTTTTTTTTTTTTTGGTAGTGACTATGAATGGGATTGTGCCTTTTATTTGGTTCTCTGCCTGTTTGTCGTTGGTTTATATGAATACAAGAATCTTTTGCACATTGATTTTGTACCCAGAGACTGCTAAAGACCTTTATCAGTGCAAGGAGGTTTTTGACAGATTCTCATAGATTTTTGAGGTAGAGGATCATATTGTTAGCAAAGAGAGATAACAACTTCCTCTTTTCCTATTTGGATAACCCTGATTTCTTTCTCTTGACTAATTGCTCTAGCTAGAACTCCCAACACTATGTTGAACAGGATGGGTGAAAGTGCACAGTCTTGCCTTGTTTCAGTTCTCAGGGGAAACACTTCCAATTTCTGTCTGTTTAGCAATATGTTAGTTGTGGGTTTATATCATAGATGGCTCTATTTTAAGGTGTGTTCCATCTGTGCCTAGTGTTCAAGGATTTTTATCATGGGGGGATGCTGAATTTTTATAAAAAGCTTTTTTCTGTATCTAATGACATGATCATGTGGTTC
>NW_007107110.1:0-783 GCF_000164805.1 Carlito syrichta
ACACCCTAAAGACCCACTGCCAAGCCCACTGAGCACAGTCCTGGGAGAAGTTTCGTGGAGATTCCTGGTGCGGGTTCATGGAGAGAGTCGGTACAAGCCTGTGAGCATTCGCGGGCATACACACACAATCACACTCTCTCTCTCACACACACACACAAACACACACACACACACACACACACACACACAGGGGTCAGGGGCGAACACACTCTCACAGAATGAGAAAGAGCAAGAGCATGGCGGACAAGCAGTGGCTGGGGAAGGAAGTTGTCATCTCTGGCGCCATAGGATGCTACCTGGAGAGCAGTGGAGGCTGCAGACAGTGTGGTTGCTGGGTTGGGGGAGCTACCTACCAGAAAGACGGTGTCCACCCAGGTGTGATCCTTATTCATCTTGTGTTTCATGTTTGCATCTCATTGATGCTTCTGATGATGACGTGGTGAATTCCAGGGATTGCTTTGTGTTCCGTTTGGGACCAATGACCCAGTGACTTTGTGTCCCGCACTCCCTTTTCGGAGGTGGGGGGATGACATGGGTGGTGTCGCCATTGGGCTGGAGGAAACAACAAGGGAGTGGAGTGTATCTGGTTGGGGCAGCACCAGATGGGATCCCTGGCCAACTCTCAGACAGCTCAGGAGATGCTCATCTCGGCCCCTCTCACAGTACAATTTAATATTACGGAAAATGGACGACCGCGTGTAAATCGGGCACACAAACTCCCCGCTGACCCTTGCCTCGGCCACGCCCTAAACCATCAAGGGACATTCCACATCACCCTCGAAT
>NW_007107111.1:0-708 GCF_000164805.1 Carlito syrichta
CCTCACCTCAGCCTCCTAAAGGCGTGGGATTACAGACTGAGCCACTGCACCCAGCTAAAATAGTAGCTTTGAATATGTTAGCTAGCCTCTCTCACATTCGTCGTTTTACTTGATTTCATTTTTTTGATTGTCAAATAAGAGCTCCTAACTCACATGCAGTCAGACTCATCTTTTCCTGGAGACTAGCTGATATGCTTAGAAAAGCCTTTCTGCCTTCACCCCACCCTCCCTCCAAGAAATCAGGATAACTACCTGTGACTTTTCTTGAACATTTTTATTATTTCACCTTTAATGCTTAAATCTTCAATGCATCTAAAATTTATTTTGTTGTGAGAAGTGGGTTAGAGAATTTAACTATTTATTTTTTTTAAATTGCTGGATATCACAACACCATTTCGTTACTAGTATTTCTCTCTCTCTTTTTTCTTTTTTTTTTTCTTTTTGAGTTGGAGTCTCACTCCATCGCCCAGATTGGAGTGCAGTTGCCGCTCCCGGCCACCGCAGCCTCGACCTGCTGGGCGCCGGCGATCCTGCAGCCTCAGCCTTCCAAGTACCTGGAACTACAGACGCGCCCTACCACTCCCAGCTAATTTTTCATTTGTTGTAGAGATGAGGTCTCACCAAGATGCCCAGGTAGGTCTCGGACCCACAGGCTCAGGCAATCCAGTCACATCAGCCTCCCAAGGTGCAGGATTACAGGGCTGAGCC
>NW_007107112.1:0-960 GCF_000164805.1 Carlito syrichta
CAGTCTGGCTAGAGTAGAGAGGAATTACATAAAATTATTATGGAAGCAATACTTGTTCGTTGTGTAAAATTTGAAAAATACAGGAAAAGAGAAAGCATGCCATGGCTAGCTTCAAACCTCAGAGTTTATTGCTGTGAACATTTGTTGCATTTTTCTCATCTCCTACATGGATATTCATAGAACAGCATGTTTGATGTGATCCCATTTGGCTTAGACCATAGATATGTGTACAGGCATAAAATGCATTTACATATACATGTGTGAAAATGCACCAAGTCAAGTTGGGATCATGCTTACATGTTATTTGTTACCTGCTTTTTTAACATTATAATATACTTAAATATTTTTAATGTCCTTGGATGCAAGCATATTTTAAGTAAACTATTATGAGTTTCAGCGGTTCATTTCTGTGATTAAAAAAAAAATTCTTGATTGGGTGTGGTGGCTCAAGCCTGCCAACCCAGCACAGTGGGAGGCCGAGGCGTGAGGATTGCTAGAGCACAGGAGTTCAAGACCAGCATGGGCAATGTGGTGAGACCTCGTCTCTACAATAAATCAAAAAATTAGCCAGGTGTGGTGGTGTGTCCCTATAGTTCCAGCTGCTTGGAAGGCTGAGGCAAAAGGATCGCTGGAGCGTGCCACTGCACTCCAGACTGGGCAACAGAGTAAGACTCTCACTCAAAAAAAAAGAACAATTCTTAAAACTAACCGTCTTGATGCTTCTCTGCAGGAAGAATGTTTCTTAAACCTGGAGGCTCCTATATCAAGAGTATGTGAGTATGACACGCCGTTTCCTCACATTTTTGAGCCATTCTGCATCCCAGATAAATGGAAGTGTTACAATGTCCTTCAAAAGATGATCAACTATTGATCATTTAGGTAGATACACCCTGCATTTTGAGCTTATATGTGCCCCTGACATTAATAGACCATTAACCAAGGAGCAGCAGTTATTGATGG
>NW_007107113.1:0-774 GCF_000164805.1 Carlito syrichta
CACTGCCTGGTGTGTCCCCAGAATGCCACTGTTTCTAGAATTTTAGAAATTAATCTGGTATTGATACAAATTTCTAAAAAAAAAGGTTAGACAAATAAATAAATAATGCCATTATGAGAATAAATGAAAGATGATAATGAGTAATGGGTAATTTAAAAGTCTACTTTGGGCCAGGCTCAGTGGCTAGGCCTGTAATCCCCGTCCTTTGGGAGGCCAAGGTGAGTGGATTGCCTGAGCCCGCGGGTTCGAGACCCGCCTGGGCAACTTGACAAGACCTCATCTCTACAATAAATCAAAAAATCAGCCGGACATGGTAGCACTCGCCTGTAATTCCGGCTACTTGGAAGGCTGAGGCGGAAGGATCACTGGAGCCCAGCAGGTCGAGGCTGCGGTGGCCAGGAGCGGCTACTGCACTCCAGTCTGAGCGACAGAGTGAGGCTCCAACTCATAAAAAAAGTCTGCTTTTTAATATATTCATGAAATCAGTGTTTTGCCTGCTACCAAAACAAACTAGGAATGTCTACTTAATGTGGCCACCTATTTTCCTCCTGTGTTTCTCTTGTTTTGTTTAGCGCTGAAATGCCTATACATACTCATCTGTAGCCTCAAATAAAAATAGTAAAAATTTCGAAAATGTAGAGCAAAGTATAAATAAAAATAACCATGTCTACTGCCCGCAGATATTTTCAACTTTTTTTTTACCTCTATGCATATATATTTCACATAATTGGGACCATGTCATGTTATTTAACATTGTATCCTGAGTTTACCTCC
>NW_007107114.1:0-1216 GCF_000164805.1 Carlito syrichta
AGATGGACATTTTCACAATGTTGATTCTTCCAATCCATGAGCATGGGATATTTTTCCACTTGTTTGTGTCATCTTTGATTTCTTTGAGCACTGTTTTGTAGTTTTCATTGTAAAAGACTTTCACATCTCTGGTTAGGAAGATGCCAAGGTATTTCATTTTTTGTGTGACTATTGTGAATGGAATTGTGCTTTTTATTTGGGTTTCTGTTTGTTTATTATTGGTGTAAAGAAATGCGATTGTCTTTTGCACATTTATTTTGTAGCCTGAGACTTGCCAAAGGCCTTTATCAGTACAAAGAGGTTTTTGACAGATTCTCTTGGGTTTTCAAGACACACAATCATATCATCTGCAAAGAGAGATAACTTGACTTCCTCTTTTCCTATTTGGATACCCCTGATTGCCTTCTCTTCTCTTATTTCTCTAGCCAGGACTTTCAATACTATGTTGAACAGAAGGGGTGAGAGTGGGCATCCTTGTCTTGTTCCAGTTTTCAGGGGAAATGGTTACAATTTTTGTCCTTTTAGGAGTATGCTGGCTGTGAGTTTCTCGTAGATGGCTTTTAATATTTTGATGTATGTTCCCCGTATGCCAAGATGTTCGAGGGTTTTTATTTAGAAGGGGTGCTGGATTTTATCAAAAGCATTTTCTGCATCTAATGATATAATCATATGGTTTTTGTTTTGATATCTGTTGATGTATTTAATTACATTTATGGATTTACGAATGTTGAACCAGTCTTGCATCCCAGGAATGAAGCTTACTTGATAATGATGGATGATTTTTGAGATGTATTGTTGAATCCGGTTTCCTAGCATCTTGTTGAGGATTTTAGCATCTATGTTCATCAAAGATATTGGCCTGTTGTTCTCTTTCTTTTTTGGAACTTTACCTGGCTTGGGTATCAATGTGATGTTGGCTTCGAAAAATGATTTGGGGAGAGTTCCATCTTTTTCAATTGACTTGAATACCTTCAGTAGGATTGGTATCAGCTCCTCCTTGAATGTCTTATAGAATTCTGCTGGAATGCCATCTGTTCCAGGGATTTTTTTGTGGGTAGTTTTCTTATTACATAGTTGATTTCCTTGATTGCTATTGGTCTATTTAGGGTGTCAATTTCCTCTTGTTTCTAACTATGTAAGTTGTGTGAGGCCAGAAAGTCCTCCATTTCCTTAAAGTTTTTCATGCTTGTTTCCATACAAGTACATCGTAGTCTCC
>NW_007107115.1:0-749 GCF_000164805.1 Carlito syrichta
GTCACTGCACTAGAGCCTGGGCAAAAGAGAGAAACGCTTACTCAATGAAAAAAAATAAAGAAAGAAAAAGAAATAGCCACCCTGTGAGAAAGAGGGGAGTCTTGAAGGCCAGAAGAGTAGTCGGTATGGGTGAAGATGGTGGCATCTCAGGCTGAAAATTGCATTGTGGAGAATTTTGAAGACACCCTGGCTCATGGGATGAGTATCCAACCACTTCTTGAAAAAGTCACCTTCTGTGCCCTTCCCTGAATCTGCCCAAGTTCTCCTTCCCCTCCCTACCCAACTGTGGGCTGAGCTAGAGATGGGCAGAGAGACTGCAGAGATGCTAGGCATGGCTGTGGCTTCCTGTGGCTGGACAGAAAGTGGTGAGAAGCCCAATCCTGAGGACATGACACCCAAAGATCAAGACTTTGATTTCTAGTCCACTTGGACATCCACAAGGAGGATGCTAGAGAATGCAGGGCACATCCCCATGGATAGCACCATGCTTCACAGCCAGCACCTCTTCAAGGACAAGGTGGTGCTGGCCATGGATTTGGGCACAGGCTCCCCCTGCAAGTCTGCTGCCAAGGCTGGAGCTGTAAGGTCATTGGAATCAAGTGTCCCGGTATTTCTAATTATGTGGTGAAGATCACCAAAGCCCACAAGTTAGACCACTTGTTGATCACCATCAAGAGGAAGTGGGGGGAGGTGCCACTCCCCAGTGGAGAAAGTGGGACTTCAACATCAGTGAATAGATGGGCTACTGC
>NW_007107116.1:0-736 GCF_000164805.1 Carlito syrichta
CAGAAGGATCGACAGAGCCCAGCAGGTCGAGGCTGCGGTGGCCGGGAGCGGCTGCACTCCAGTCTGGGCGACAGAGTGAGACTCCAAATCAAATAATAATAATAATAATAATTTTAAATAATAAGACATTTTCATACTAAAAAAAGTGATAGAAATAAAATATTAACTAAATGATAAATAAGATTTTAGTTTCATAAGGTGCCACTAATTCAAATCATTTTAAGAAATTGTTTTCCATTGGCAGTAGTGATATATTGCCAGGGTAGGGGGAAAGGGACACAATATCAATAAAGGTATCTGATCTCAAACCAGGTGAAGTGGGAATCAAAGGGAGGCTCAAACTTTACCTCTATGATGATCACTTGTAAGCCAAATCCTGAATTGTACTTCACATCTTTAAAATTTTTTAAAGAAGGAAATTATTTTGCCATACACAAAATCAGTCTTTTGCAGGGACTTGGGGTGGAGACAGCAGGAGGTAACTGCTAATGGGTACTGGAATTCTTTGGGAGAGGGAAAAATTGTTCTTAAATTAGTGTGTTTATTATTCAACTTGTGAATATCCTAAAAATCACTCAATTATTTACTTTAGAAGGGTGAATGTTATGCATGTGAATTAGATCCCAATTTTTAAGTGGGGGTAAAAAAATGGGTGGCATAAGCATCTATAAATTAATTGTCCCCCTTCCAAAATTATTATTAGTAGAATGTGTGTGATCACATGAAAAGATATATT
>NW_007107117.1:0-1002 GCF_000164805.1 Carlito syrichta
CCTCATCTTTTCCTGGAGACTAGCTGATATGCTTAGAAAAGCCTTTCTGCCTTCACCCCACCCTCCCTCCAAGAAATCAGGATAACTACCTGTGACTTTTCTTGAACATTTTTATTATTTCACCTTTAATGCTTAAATCTTCAATGCATCTAAAATTTATTTTGTTGTGAGAAGTGGGTTAGAGAATTTAACTATTTATTTTTTTTAAATTGCTGGATATCACAACACCATTTCGTTACTAGTATTTCTCTCTCTCTTTTTTCTTTTTTTTTTTTCTTTTTGAGTTGGAGTCTCACTCCATCGCCCAGATTGGAGTGCAGTGGCCGCTCCCGGCCACCGCAGCCTCGACCTGCTGGGCGCCGGCGATCCTGCAGCCTCAGCCTTCCAAGTACCTGGAACTACAGACGCGCCCTACCACTCCCAGCTAATTTTTCATTTGTTGTAGAGATGAGGTCTCACCAAGATGCCCAGGTAGGTCTCGGACCCACAGGCTCAGGCAATCCAGTCACATCAGCCTCCCAAGGTGCAGGATTACAGGCTGAGCCACCGAGCCCGGCTAGTATTTCTCTTTTTTTACACTTTCTTTTTGAGTTGGAGTCTCACTCTTGTCACCCAGGCTGGAGTGCAGTGACACACTCACGGACACCCCAGTGTTGGCCTGCTGGGCTCCAGTGATCCTTCCACCTCATCCTTCCAAGTAACTGGAACTACAGGTGTGCGCTACTATGCCCGGGTAATTTTTAATTTATTGCAGAGATGAGATCTCACCAATTCCCCGAGTTGGTCTTGAACCCTTTGGCTCAGGCAATCCTCGTGCCTCAACCTCCCAA
Organism: Carlito syrichta; assembly: GCF_000164805.1. Lineage (NCBI taxonomy): Eukaryota > Metazoa > Chordata > Mammalia > Primates > Tarsiidae > Carlito > Carlito syrichta. The sequence goes on from NW_007107117.1 coordinate 831, forward strand.
AGTGCTGGTATGACAGGCTGAGCCATCATGCCTGGCCTTTTGTACATTTTTTGAAAAGCACATTTACTATAGATTGCATTTCTTCCCAGGTTTTCTTTCATCCATTCACCTCTTTCCTTCCTTCCTCCCTCCTTTCTTTCCCTCCCTCCCTCCTTACCTCCCTCTTTCTCTC
>NW_007107118.1:0-888 GCF_000164805.1 Carlito syrichta
GGATTGCCTGAGCCCACGGTTTCAAGACCCGCCTGCGAAGCAAGACCTCATCTCTACAATAAATAAAAAAAAAATCAGCTGGGCATGGTAGTGCAAGCCTGTAATTCTGGCTACTTGGAAGGCTGAGGCAGAAGGATTACCGGAGCCCAGCAGGTTGAGGCTGCGGTGGCCGGGAGCGGCCATTGCATTCCAGTCTGGGTGACAGAGTGAGACTCCAACTCAAAAATAAAAGCTAATTCTGCACTGAATCTTTGTTAGATGAATGCTGAAACAGTGATTAAAATAACAGGAAAATATAAATTAAATACTACCAAATATAACATTTATCTATAAAACTATAGCATAACTAATTTTTCATAGTTAATTTTGTAATTATATAAATCAATGTTAGCTACATTTATATCACAAATTCTAGTGTTATTCAAAATATGGTATTATAAAAAAAGACTTTTTGAAAGGTTACACAATATATTAAAAAGTTACAACATAAGAAAGTTAAGTCATTTATACATGGCATTTTTGTCTTCTCTAGTTCAATTTTTCTACTTTTATATGCTCTATAAGCTATCCTGCAGGTATTGTCAGAAGTACATGTTTCTATTCTCATATTTAATTTATTAAAAACATGATTGCATTCATTCAAGGAACAAGAAGTTCCCTGAGGCAAGAGAACAGTGAAGGTGGCAGAGTATTTGAAAATAAGGTTAAAAACAAATGAAATTCTGCTGGGCTCAGTGGCTTAGGCCTGCAATCCCAACATTTGGTAGGCCAAGTCGAGAGGATTGTCTGAGCCAAAAAGTATAGTGGCACTCGTCTGAGGTCTCAGTTCCTCAGGAAACTGAGCCCAGGAGGTTGAGGCTGCAGTGAGCTATGATCATGCCACTGTTC
>NW_007107119.1:0-1445 GCF_000164805.1 Carlito syrichta
GAAGACAAATGAGTAAACAGATGGATACAAATGTAATTGAAAATAGCTTATTTTTAATTTTGTTTATAGAAAGAAGAGTGACTAAGAAGATATAGTAGACATTATTACAGGCTAAAATAAAAATATTAAAATATAATGTAAAAATATATTGAAACCCAAGTTCTAGATCATAAGAAAAAACTAAGGTCTTAATTTTTTTAGTAATTAGATTATTTAATTTTTATCTTTGAATATAAAGGAGGTAGGATGCCAAAACCAAAAAACAACCCAGGATTTATTTATAAAAAATTGTGTATTTATTCTTACATGTTTAAACTTCAATCACCTTCAGAGTACTCTCTGTTTGATGCAATATACCTATTGAGACATTTTTCCACTGCTCAAAACAGTTTTTGAACTCTTCGATGCCTTTTAGTGTTTCTGTCATTTTTTGTTTCATCTCTTCCACATCAGTAAAAGACTTCCCTTCGAGAACTTTTTCATCTGGGGAAACAATAAAGTTGCTGAGGGTGAGACCAAGTGAATGAGGAGGGGGGGCATGAGGGACATGTCACTTTGGGTCAAAAACTGCAGAACACTCAGTGCGCTGTGGGCAGCTGCGCTTGCAAATCACCCATTATGAAATGGGCAAACTCGTTGAAAGAACCTCAGCAACAAAAAAAATCACTGAAGCTGAATGCAGCTTCTCAAAATGATGGCAGCTGGTACTCTGATGCCAATGGGTTCCTGGATCACTAGACTACTGAGGGAAGCCTGTGCTACATGGGGTTCACCCTCAAAAAGATAATTCCGGTTTTCTTTTCGTCCCCCCTCGTAAGCAATTGTCTGAAAACTTTGGGGAGTGGATAGCCTTGCTAGCAATCTCAGAGTTTGAAGGCCCCAAAATCAGGAGCTCTAATGCCCAAGGGTGGAGAATTTAGATATACCAGCTCAAGGAGGCAACAATTGATCCTTTCTATGCCTGTTCTACTCTGGGATTCAAGGAACTGGATAATGGCCAGCCAAACCGGTGACAGCCGGTCTTCTCTTCTCAGTATACTGACTCAAATGCTAATCTCTTCCAGAGACATCCTCACAGACACACCCGGGAATGGTTTTACCAGCTAGCTGAACATTCCTCCATCCAGTCAAGTTGACACATGAAATTCACCATCACAATTCACCCCTTGTCAACTTGGCACCTATACACATCTTCTTGAACTAAGAGGAGGGACCCCCAAATACCTGGAATTTATTTATAAAATGTGCATGTTTATTTTTGCATGTTTAAAATGCAGTCACTTTTAAAGTACTCTGTTTGATGCAATACGCCTATCAAGATACTATTTCCTGTGTTCTAAACAGTTTTTGAACTTGTGAATTTTGATGACTTAGCGCTTCTACTGTTTTCTCTTTCACCTCATCATTAAAACATTTTCCTTTTGAGGATTTTTTCATCTGGGGAA
>NW_007107120.1:0-590 GCF_000164805.1 Carlito syrichta
CAAAATTCTTGTGGAGGGCAGGTAGGAATTGGGATTTTGCGTTTGGAATATTCCACAAATTGGGGAGGTCTTGTGAAGGGGAACCAGAAATCTTGGATTCCAGTTCCCAAAGAACATTATAGACGTCTTTCTCTGGATATCCAAAAAACTGGAATTCTCAGTAACCAGGAACGGTCTCGGCATCCTGCAGAATGAAGCAGGAAGCTGGGTAATGAAAGTCATCATATACAGGAAACTACACGTCATATTGCTAAGGAAGTATCAGGAATCTTCCTTATATGAGTCCTCAATCCCAAAAAGTACAGGCCGTCTTACTAAGACGTAATCACGAATCAGGTTTTTGTAGTAGGAATCTGCGTAATGTGAGTCCTCACATACAGGAAACTTCACTGCCTATTGCTAATTAAGAATAAGCACTCTGCGTTACTCAGGTCCTCAATTCCAAAAAAGCTTAAGGTCATCTTGCTATGGGCTGAACACGAATCATGGTGTTTTCGAGAATGAATCTGGGAAAATGGCATAATTATTTACAGGCAACTACATGACCTTTTGCTAAGAAAGAATAAGAATCTGGGTTACATGAGTCCTCA
>NW_007107121.1:0-1036 GCF_000164805.1 Carlito syrichta
CCACCTGGGCCATCTACCCCCACCTGAGGGACCTACCCCAACCTTAGTCATCTACCTCCACTTGGGCCATCTATCACCAACTGCACCATCTATCTAGACCTGCCCATCTATCCCCACCACGTCCGTCTACCCTCACCTGGGTTGTCTATTCCTATCTGGGCCATCTATCCTCACTTGTACTGTCTACCTCACCTGGGCTGGAAACTCCCACCTGGACTGTCAGCCCCCCCTGGTTGTTATTACTACTTGGGTTTTCTATCCCCACCAGGGCCATATCCCGACCTGGGTCGTCTACTCCTCCCTGGGCTGACTGTAACTTCAGCAATGAGGAATCAGCTGCTTAGACATCCCATTCCCCTTCATTACCCTCCCCTGTACACCGAAGCTAAGTGTGTAAATTAGAATAGTTGATGCTGGTGCTGCTGTTGAGCATGTGGTGTACAAAAACATCCTTAAGCAGAAAACATCATGTACAACTCACCCTGAGCAGGGAAACTGAGGTGTTCTCCTTAGGAACTCTTTCCACAGCCCTCCCACACCCATGTGTGACTCTTGCTGGGCACCATGTTCAAAGGCCTCTAACCAGAGAAGATCCGTCTTTGCAAGAGCAGTGCAGCTCAAGGCTAGGTATGGGAGCTCTTGACAAGTGGCACTGAATGCATTCAGCAGCATCTGGTAATGTCGAAAACACAGCGCTATTGCTTTGGCCAAGTGAGTTCCAACAGGTCTTTTACCATTCTTCTGGGGGAAATGGTCCTCAAGGTGGGATGGTTCAGGGAAGTTGGAGAACTCATGTGTCAAGGGTACCAGGACTGCATTCAGGATCAGACAATGACAACGATTGACAGCATTATGACTGCAACTGGCGAGGCCAGACCAGGAGATGCAGGGAGGCTCAGCACTGAAGGTGACACACAAGCAGATACCTGAGCCCAATACCAGCATCAGTGGGGACCAGTCACTGGGGGCTGAGCATCCTGAGAACAGCATCAAAGTAAGGTCAGACCTAGGGACAGGGAAGCAGGGACACACTGAC
>NW_007107122.1:0-1378 GCF_000164805.1 Carlito syrichta
CTGACTTGCTGGGCTCCAGTGATCCTTCTGCCTCAGTCTTCCAAGTAGCTGGAACTACAGGCACACACTACCACACCTGGCTAATTTTTGATTTATTGTAGAGATGAGGTCTCGCCAATTTGCCCAGGTGGGTCCCGAACCCGAGGGTTCAGGCAATCCACTCACTTCAGCCTCTCAAATGTGTGGGATTACAGGCTAAACCACCAAGCCCGGCTCAAAGCAGAAATTAAAAGATTCCTGGAAACAAATGAAAATGAAGAAACATCTTACTGAAACCTCTGAGATGCCATGAAATCAGTACTAAGTGGGGGATTTACATCTCTATGATCACACATCAAAAAAATAGAAAGATCACAAGTTAACGGACTAACAAATATCCTAAGGGAGGTGGAAAGGCAAGACCACCAAATCCCTAACTTTAACAGAAGAATGTAGATCACAAAAGTAAAGGCCCAAATATGGGACATAGAAGATAAAAATGTAATAGAAAAAAACCAGTGAAACAAAAAGCTGGTTCTTTGAAAGAATAAGCAAGATTGATGGACCATAACCAGAATAGATTGATGGACCTCTAGCCAGAATGATGAAAAAAATAAAGAGAGAAAATGTCCAAATAACAAAATCAGAAATGCAAAAGATCAAGTCACAACAGACCCTGAAGAATTACAAAAGATTATCAGAGATTAGTATGGAAACAAACTTGAAAATCTAAATGAAATGTAGGACTTTCTGACATTGCACAGCTTCCCAATGTTGAAGCAAGAAGACATTGACACACTGAATAAACAAATAACAACCCAGGAAATTGACTTTGTCATAAGACAACTACCTACAAACAAAAGCCCTGGAACAGATGGTTTCCAAAACATACAAGTAGCTGATACCAATCCTATTGAAAGTATTTCAGGCAATTGAGTAAGATAGAACTCTCCCCAAATCATTTTATGAAGTTAACATCACACTGATACCTACAAACAAAAGTCCTGGAACAGATGGTTTCCAAAACATACAAGTAGCTGATACCAATCCTATTGGAAGTATTTCAGACAATTGAGTAAGATAGAACTCTCCCCAAATCATTTTATGAAGTTAACATCATACTGATACCCAAACTGGGCAAATACCCAACAAAGAAAGAGAACTATAGGCCAATATTCCTGGTGAATATCTATGCAAAATTTCTTTAGAAGATTCTATTAAATCAGATCTAACAACATATCTCAAAAATCATTTGCCATGACCAAGTAGGCTTCATCCCCAGGATGCAAGGCTGGTTCAATATTTGCAGAACCATAAATGTAATTAAATAGAGCAACAAATGTAAAAACAAGAACCACATGTTAACTGGGCTCAGTGATTCAGCCTGTAATCCTGCACT
>NW_007107123.1:0-688 GCF_000164805.1 Carlito syrichta
AGGATCGCCGGAACCCAGCAGGCAGAGGCTGCAGTGGCTAAGAGTGGCCACTGCACTCCAGTCTGGGTGACAAAGTGAGACTCCAACTCAATAAATAAATAAATAAATAAATAAATAAATTTTAAAACTATAAAAATAATTTTTTAAAAAGACTTCAGAAAATAAGCTAATTTTCTAAGACAGTTTCTGTCAGAAAATATCGTTATTCTAACCCCGGACTAATAGATTGGCTGAAGGTAAAGTTTTCAACTAGGAAACATTTTTGTCTTACAATAGTTAAGGTGTGCTTTAATTTTCTTTTCACACTTTTCTGTCTCTTGTTTTTTTTTTTCTCTCTCAAAACTTCTGTCCCTTTGTCAGAGTTCTTGGGATATTTCCTTATCTTCTAACCTGTTGTTTGTTACTTTTACCTCGGCCAATTATTTATTTTTACTTTTGTTACTCCCAGCTTCCTTTTATTATATTAAGGTTGTCATATATTTATAGATAATGCATATACAATGTATATATACACAAATCTATACATATGCATGTATCTTTTTACTCTCAGGATATAGATTAGAGTTGTTACTTTTTTAGAAGTTTCAGTGCATTCTCAGAAGTATGTTGTTTCCTCCAGTTTCCACTTTGCTGTTTCATTTGGTTTCTATCTTTTGTCCCATATATGGCAAATGCCACTTGTTCTTAT
>NW_007107124.1:0-864 GCF_000164805.1 Carlito syrichta
CAGCAGATTGAGTCAGGTAGTTAGTTAACTAACGTGTCAACTCAGCTGGTTGAGTCAGCTAGCTAGCTAGTTAGCAAATGGGTTGAGTCCGCTGATTGAGTATGCTAGCTAGCTAGTTAGCAAACGGATTGAGTCAGCTGGTTGAGTCATCTAGCTAGCTCATTAGCTAAGGAGTTAAGTCAGATGATTAATTCAACTAGCTAGCACATTAGATAACAAGTAAGCTAACTAGTCAGCTAGCTGGATAAGTCATCTAGCTTGCTAGGCAGCTAACTCTTTATGTCAGCTTGTTAGGTAAGTAGCTAGCTGGTTAGCTAACTATTTAAGCCAGCTGGCTAGCTAGGTAGGTAGTTAGTTATCTATTTAAGTCAGCTTGCTAGCTAGGTAGCTAGCTAGTTAAGTCAGATAGTTAAGGCAGCTGGCTAGCCAGCTGGCTAGCTAGGTTGTGAGCTAGTTAAGTCAGTTGGTTAGCCAGCTGGCTAGCTGGTTAATTCAGCCATTTAAGAGAGCTGGCTAACCAATTGGCAAGATAGGTAGGTAGTTGTTAAGTCAGCTGGATAGCAACCTGGCTAGCTAGTGATGTCAGCAAGTTAAGTCAGCTGACTAGCCAATGGGCTAGCTGGTTAAGGCAGCTAGTTTAGTCATCTGTATAGCCAGCTGGCTAGGTAGGTAGCGAGCTAGATAAGTCAGCTTGTTAGCCAGCAGGCTAGCTGTTCAATTCACCTAGTTAAGTCAGCTGGCTAGCCTGCTGGCTAGGTAGGTAGCTAGCTAGTTAAGTGGGCTGACTACCCATCTTGCTAGCTTTAAGTCAGCTAGGTAAGTCAGCTGGCTAGCCAGCTGGCTAGATAGGTAGCCAGCTTGGTA
>NW_007107125.1:0-995 GCF_000164805.1 Carlito syrichta
ACTCCCAAAGGAATGCCACCATCTTGTTTACATTCCATTTCGGTCCTTGAAACAACACCACAAAGGGGCATCAATCCGCTTGTCATTCCTACTCGGTCCTGAGAGCAACACCACAAAAGGGCATCAGCACGCCAATCATTCCTACTCGGTTCTATTCCAACAGAAGCTGCACTGACACTGGGTCCTGTCCGGTGCAGAAGGCATCATTTACATGCTTCTGTATCATAGTTTTTCTTTGGAGTAGGAGTCTCACTCTGTCATCCAGACTGCATTGTAGTGGCACGCTCCAGGTCACCGCAGCCTCGACCTGCTGGGCTCTGGCGATTCTTCCACCTCAGTCTTCCAAGTAGCTGGAGTTACAGGCGTGAGCCACCACGGCCAGCTAATTTTTGATTTATTGTAGAGATGAAGTTTTACCAAGTGTCGGGGTGGGTCTCGAACCCGTGGGCTCAGGCGATCCACTCGCCTCGGCCTCCCAAAATGCTGGGATCACGGTCTCAGTCACCGAGCCCGTCCTACAAAAAAAGTTTTTTTGCATATAATTTAAAAAACGGATCTGTCTTTATAATTTTATGTTATTAAACAGACCACTCAATATCATTATTTTCTTTTATTTTTGGAGACAGAGTCACCCTCTGTCATGCAGGCTGGAGTGCAATGCAACGATCGGAGCTCACCACAGCATCAATCTCCTAGTCACAGATACTCCTTCCCCCTTAGCCTCTCCAGCGGCTGGGAACATGGCGTGTTCCACCCATAACTGCCTGATGTTTTAAATTTTTTGTGGTGTTGAGATCTGTGTATTTTAACCAACCTGATCTCCTGACCTTAAGTGATCCTACTGCCTCATCCTCCTAAAGTGCTGGTATGACAGGCACAATCTCTCCGTGTCTGGCCTTTATTTCCATGAATTTAATAGGTGTAAATAGTCTGTGTTCTGTGCTTCAATCCTACCTAACACCTCATCCTGTGACCGTGTCACCCATAAGGTAATT
>NW_007107126.1:0-748 GCF_000164805.1 Carlito syrichta
ATTTGTTGTTTTACAATTATAATCTTTCATGAAACCTTTTTACTACATTTTCCATTCTCTTTAAATATGTTACATTTGTGTCTTTTCATTTATGTTTAAAAGAATTCCAAAACAACTTGCTAAACATAAAAAATATAAGAAAAAGGGAAACGGTCCACTTTATTTTTATCTACATAATGCCAAAAGAGATGTGCCAATGTTTTCACTGAAATTAAACGTACTTAAAAAAAAAAAAAAGTTAATCTTGTGTGCCATAGCACTCAGCCTTCAAAGCCTGAATGAGTAAATCTGACGAAGTTATTTTTCAGGAGTTTAATTCCGGTCACTAGATCAGTGCAAATTCACCAATTAACCACAGGAGGAATAGCTGTTCCATGCTATCATCAATTATTAGGAAAAAGTTATTTTAAAAAATGCTAATTGAACCCTATTATTAAATGTATCTGAAACTCTGAAAGTTGAATAACTGAACAAATTAACAAGGCAAACAAGTTTCTGGCAGTTATATCTGACCTAAGTAAGAAAAGGGTTGTAAATGCTCCATTATTTATATGCAGATGACTTTTGTTAGCATGGTTAGCTCAACCTACTCATTGAAACAAATCTAGCAATTATAATCAATAATTGTATGCAATTAAAATAAAATGCAGAATCCAAAATATATTTTCCTCTCTACTGTATTTACATAGTTGTACTGCCACCTTTCAACTTGATTAATAATGTTTACAAAGCTTCATGTTGAATGTCC
>NW_007107127.1:0-1258 GCF_000164805.1 Carlito syrichta
CCCTCTGTTGCAGTCCAAGGTCAGCATGGTCTGTGCTTGAAACAAAGAGGCATTCTACAAAGCCCTGTGACAAAACCCATGGCCAGGCTTCAGGAAAATAATAGCTGGCCACTGAGAGATTAAAACAAATGAGATCAGTTTCCTCATTTCTCCCAGTGCGTCTAGGCAATGAAAACAGGTCACAAAACAAAAAGTGGAATGAAACACTTTAAGAACTCTTAAGGGAAGTACCTTGATACCATAATTTCCTCTATGAATTAAGAGTAAAGTTAAATAAAGAATGGATATCATAAACACATTTGCTTATATTGTTACCCATCAATTATGGTCATATAATACAAACTTAGTGGTTGTTGAGAAGGGAAGTTCTGAGGAAAAGGAGTGTATTTTTTATTCTTGTAAAGAACTGAAAGTCCATGCAAAAGGAACAAAAAGACTTTGATACAACATGAAGAAAAGAAGCAGTTTGAGTTTCATTTAATATTTTGTCTTGTAATGATACAGAGCTGGAATTAACTTTCTATATACAAACTAAATTAAAATGACTGGACTGTCAATTTAAAAATAACTCACTGAGGTTTGTAAATGTTTTAACATCTGTTTCATAATTTAACTCTCAAACGAAATTATCCTAGACTTGAGCCTATACTACTAAATGAAGCCTACTCATTCTGTGTGCTGTTTTGGAATCTTAAAATAACGGTATACAAATAAAAGCTTTAGAAGTCATCCTAGTCCACAACTTGCCTGCTAGGAAAAGATCCCCTGACAGACATTTTCACTTTTTAATAGGCTCTAATTGACAGAGCATTTTTCCTTACAGACTCTTCTACAGATGAGTTCATGCTCTACCTTACAGTACAAACAGGAAGAAAAGAAAAGAAAGTGTTTTTTTATTATTTAGAGAATTCTTTATTAGTTTCTGTAATCAAACCCATGTAGATAAGACCTTACATATTTAATACAGTGCATTACCCCTGTACAAATGAAAAAAAAAATAAGTTTAATGTTTCTAGAACAATATGGCTGTTAATTTCTGTACTATGCCAACTCAACACAGTAAACTGGGATACTTTTTCCAAAGTTGACAGCACAGCTAAAGTTTCCAAAAATTCAAATTATGTATATGTGTGTATATATATATATAGACCAATAATAGCAGTATGTTATGCACCAATAGCAGCAATAGCTTTTCCAGGTTCTGCAGTCATCTGACAAAATTATAGAAACATCCAGCACACTCCATTTAAAACAAAGG
>NW_007107128.1:0-909 GCF_000164805.1 Carlito syrichta
TGAGGCGGAATGATCGCCAGAGCCCAGCAGGTCAAGACTGTGGTGGCTGGGAGCGGCCACTGAACTCCAGTCTGGATGACAGAGTGAGATTCCAACTCAAAAAAAAAAAAAATTCAAACAGAAAACTTTACAATAGTTCCCTGCAGTACCCGCTGAAAGGTTATGACAATGTGAATGCTATGGTAATAGTAAATAAATAATTAGTGAGGCAGACTAAGCTCCAGAAGCATAGCATCATGAGTGGAAGTCCCGAAGAATGTTTATACTTGACAACAAACAGGGCTATAGATTGGCACTTTTACATTCTGAAACAGCTTGTATACCAGAGAAAAACCTGTCTGGAAATTAAATTTAAAGAAAAAAGTCTTTCATTTCCTCATTCAAAATTAATGTTCAAAATACAGCAACTAGATCATAGGCAACAACTTAAGATGCTAGAACAGTCTAGAAAAAACGTACTCCATTTCTCTTCCTTGCTGTGCACCTCACCTTTCCCATTCACTTGACTGAACAATGAAATTAGGCCTGTTTCATTCTTTTTATAGCTGATTTTGCAACCCAACTCATCATTAAAACTATTTCTTTTTTCACCACATCCTCTCCAGCGTCTGTTATTTTTTGCGTTATTGATTATGGCCATTCTGACTGAAGCAGGTGGTATCTCAGTGTAGTTTTAATTTACATCTCCTTGATGATTAGTTAGATTGAACTTTTCTTTCTTTCTTTTTTTGAGTTGGTGTTGCACTCTGTCGCCCAGACTGGAGTGCAGTGGGCCTTTGTCAGACATGGAGTTGGCAAATACTTTTCCCAATTTGTGGGCTGTCTCCCTGCTCTCTTGATGGTTTCTTTGGCTTTGCAGAAACTTGTCAGTTTAATGAGGTCCCACTTGCCTATCCTTATCTCTTATGG
>NW_007107129.1:0-627 GCF_000164805.1 Carlito syrichta
ACAATAAATACCCATTAGCTTCCCCTTCTGAGTTGTCACAAGTTCTGCGATTTACATAACTTTTGTAATGCGTGAAGTCTTAGACCTTGTAAATTCCCTTTACTCTAGGCAAGTGTGATTGCCAATGTGCTAGGCCTTAGGGCATTAGGAAGTCTGGGCAGAAAACTCTGAGGAAAGGGGGTGGGGGGGAGACATTGTCCTGAGTATATAATGGGTTAATGCAGGTTGTGCTTTGGAAGTCTGTGTTTTTTTTGGTTTTTTTTTTGAGTTGGAGTCTCACTCTGTCGCCCAGACTGGAGTTCATTGGCTGCTCCCAGCCACCACAACCTCGACCTGCTGAACTCCGGTGATCCTTCCACCTCAGCCTTCCAAGTAGCTGGAATTACAGGAGTGCGCTACCACACCCAGCTAATTTTTTGATTTTTTGAAGAGATGAGGTCTTGCTGCCCAGGCGGGTCTTGAACCCGTGGGCTCAGGCAATCCACTCACCTCAGCCTCTCAAAGGCGCGGGATTACAGGCTGAGCCACCAAGCCCGGCTTGTGTTTTTTGAAAAAACAAAGTTGGTAAGTTTATCTTTTACATAAATTATGTATTTTTCCAGAATATAACTTTTATTTTCTCATTCA
>NW_007107130.1:0-867 GCF_000164805.1 Carlito syrichta
GGATTGCCTGAGCCCGCAGGTTCGAGACCCGCCTGGACAGCGAGACCTCATCTCTACAATAAATCAAAAAATCAGCCAGGTGTGGCAGCGCATGCCTGTAATTCCGGCTACTTGGAAGGCTGAGGTGGAAGGATCGCCTGAGCCCAGCAGGTCGAGGCTGCGGTGGCCGGGAGCGGCCACTGTACTCCAGTCTGGGTGACAGAGTGAGACTCCAACTCAAAAAAAAAAAGCAATGTAAGGAGAATCAACCTCCTTCACAGACACACACACACACACACACACACACACACACACAGACAAAAAGAGGCATCCTCCATACTGATAGAAAATCCACTTTTAAAATGCTTTAAAAATAATATTAATACAATTATTTTTAATGAACCACATGAGGGGAAAAAAGATTTGCCTACATCCAAACTCATTCCTTCATTTTTATCCAATATTACAAGACAGGTCTATTTCTTGCCTACTAAGATGAAGAAAGCTTTCACAGGTACAAGCTACCCAAAATAATGTTTAGTTTGTCCATGGTGAGAGAACCACAGTTTTGCTACAATGAACCACTTGCTCACCAAGACTGGCATGGAGAACAATATCAGGACAGGCAAAGAAAAAGGAAGAAGTAGAGGGATGCAAGAAAGGAAGTAGAAAGGAAGAGAAGGGGGGAGAAAGGATACTGTCATTCTCAGAATGGATACAAGGACATCCATGTAGCAGGCTCATTACTGAGGACTTAGCTATACCAATGCCACTCTGGCTCTCATGACTTAGTATAAATATAGATTCATTAAGGTCCCATTTTTGCAAAGTACATGAGTTTTATTAAAATGGATATTGCATTTAATTTGTTAGGCAAATTGATACTGC
>NW_007107131.1:0-640 GCF_000164805.1 Carlito syrichta
TGAGCCCGCGGGGTTTGAGACCCGCCTGGGCAATTTGGCAAGACCTCATCTCTACAACAAATCAAAATGAGCCGGGCGTGGTAGCACGCACCTGTAGTTTCAGCTACTTGGAAGGCTGAGGAGAAAGGATCACCGGAGCCCAGCAGGTAGAGGCTGCGGTGGCTGGAAGCGGCCACTGCACTCCAGTCTGGGTGACAGAGTGAGACTCCAACTCAAAAAAAAGAAAGAAAAGAAAGAAAGAAAGCACACTGTAACATGCTTTGCATGTGACAACATTCTTCATAAATTTTAATATCCTATGAATGTGTTGAAGCGATATTTGTCAACAAGAAGAACCGCATCCCCAGTGTGTTCTTTGTAAACAACAAAATATCATTTATTCTGTCATTCCCTTTGTCAACATTTTTTGTTATTGGCTTTACCAAAGATATATTCTTTTTTTGTTGTTGTTATTTATTTTTTATTTCTCTGCAACCTAACTAGACGTGGAAGGGAATAACGAAAATATGGAACCCAAAGAATTACAGTGAGAGCACAAAGATTATAGGGATACTGCGAGCAAATGGGATGGAGGGGGTGCTCTCCTGGGATACAGAAGGAATGATTTGGTATCTTAAGATAAAACAAGCCAAATTCATTA
>NW_007107132.1:0-1008 GCF_000164805.1 Carlito syrichta
AGTGCAGTGGCCGCTCCCGGCCACCACAGTCTCAACCTGCTGGGCTCTGGCGATCCTTCCGCCTCAGCCTTCCAAGTAGCCGGAATTACAGGCATGCGCTACCATGCCTGGTTGATTTTTTGATTTATTGTAGAGATGAGTTCTCGCTGCCCAGGCAGGTCTCGAACCCACAGGCTAGGGCAATCCACTCACCTCAGCCTCCCAAAGGTACGGGATTACAGGCTGAGCCACTGAGCCTGGCTTCATTCACCTTTTAAGCAAGTATAATTATGTTTTGGTTTCTACCACTATAGCCATCCTTCACCAAAGCCAAAGTTGAGTCATTCACTCAACACATCCAGTCACCTTTTCCCACTCCTCATTTTAAACAAACTTTCTGCTACAAGGGATTCTGTGGACCTTAACCTCTTCTTCTCAAAATTTTCTCCTGGACTCTTGTGATCCTTCACTTCCCTAATGTATTTGTTCCCTCTCCTTCCATTTCTGCTTAGATAGTGTTCACTGATTATACTGCCTTTTATTACCCAATAAACAGAAGTGTTGGGAGCCAACATATGTAACCACACAGCTGAGGCCTATGAAGGCCTATTCAGAAGGTCGCCTTGGAGACAAGGATATAACATCAAGTGTGTACATATGAATAGTAACCAGTGTATTATAAGACAACATAATTTTCAATATTAGGAAGTGACAGTCTAAAATAAAATCTTATTATATCCTATGAAAAATGCACAGCAGAATTATTTTATATCTCTTTTTCTTTCTAAACTGTTTTTCTTCTTAAGATTTTTTAGCTGTTATTTCCTGGTAAATTGATTGATTAGCTTTTGTTCCAGTATGTAGTTTCATTTGGGGTTATGATTAGACGTTATAACTGTGATAATAGTTGTATTATGTTGCTTTTGGTCAAGCAGAACGTTCTTGGTTTTTGTACGTGCAGTAACTTTCAGCTTGCTTCAGTCCCCCGGCTGTCGTTATGGCAACTGTGCAGTTCATTGTTTTAAGTGG
>NW_007107132.1:2195-3964 GCF_000164805.1 Carlito syrichta
GGAATGAACATCAGATTTCTAGTCTTATGGGATAGAAATTATAAATGTTCTGCCCACTGCTCCCTTGCTGTGCACTCCTTAAACATGTTTTCTACTCTAGAGAAGGAGAGAGAGAGAGAGAGAGAGAGAGAGAGAGAGAGAGAGAGAGTGAGAGAGAGAGAGGAGAGATATTGATTTCTAGTTCTAGCTTCTCTAATGGCCCCAATCCAGGCCAAAGTCATTTAAGATATGGTGTGTTAATATAGATATGTTAATAGCCTATATTTTTAAAAAGGTGATTATGATTTTTTTTTTAAGCCTCTAATTCTTTTTCTTTCTAGATTCTCTATCAAATTTGTTAGCAGCAGTTTCTAAGTGCTAAAACAAAAATGTTCAAACTGACTACTTCCTTTAAGTTGCCTATTAATGTTTATGCACTGGTACCACAATTATCCTAACTTGAAATCCTATTATCCTATACAGTTTCTGTCTTTCATTGTGTATTCTCTCTTCCTAATTTCCAACCTTCCATAAAGGTCAAATTCAAAAAGCATCCTTCTGGAAAATAGTCCTTGGACTCTTCAGCTGGTTATAGTCTTTCCCTCATCAGAAGACCCAAGACACTCTATGTGTACCTCTCATGACACTTGGCTTATATTTTTCTTCAGACTCTGGTTCTGTGGGAGCTGGATTTATATCTGATTCTTCCTTGTACAACCTTGAACACTGCCTTTCTCAAAGTACTGAAAATTATGTAAGATTTTAACTGAATTAACTAAACTCTGTCTGAACTTTGGACACAGAAGAGGCAGCATTTTCTAGAGCAAGTGTATTGTATTCTTTAAGTAAAAATAACTATTTTAAGGATGCATGATGATTTACATATTTTACATTTCAGCTGTAAAATAAATAATGTTCTACTTAAGCTTAGGAAGCAGAAATTCTTCCCCAACTTCTTCAAATCCCAGTCAACTCGAAAGCACACTCTAGATAACAGTCTTCATTTGCAATAGCACAATGTTTTTTGTAAAAAGTAGACTTACTAAAAGATGTACTCAGACATTTTGTTTCACAAATCTGAACTTTTCTTTTTTGTTTAAATTGTTCATAAGATAAAATATTTTGACAAACCATTAGAACCAATGAACTGGAGCCAGCGGCAAGATGGCGACCGGGCAACCCGGTGACTGAAGCCCTCTGCAAGGGAGATCTGCAGTGGGTCTCTGACTCTCACCCCGGGGGGCTGGGGACCCCAGCATTGCAGCCTGCTCTTCAGACAGAGCTCGGCCATCGCTACCGCTGGAACATCGCAACGACTGGACAGTTTTACTGCATTGCACTGTCCCGCCGCTGCCGCAGCCCCTCCCCCCACCAGCGCTCCCATCACCGCTGCCGCCGCTGCCACCGCGGCCTCTGGCACGGGTAGCTCATCACAACCCGGCCCGAGGAGATCCACACCAAACCGCTTCAGGGAAGATCTGCTGGGATCGCTGCCACCGCTCCTGCGTCCGAGACTGTCCGTGGGGATCCTGTTGCCTGCTGGGAGGCAGGCAGCCATCTTGTTCCTGTCCGGCCCCACCCCCTCTGGGGCGAGCAGATGAGATAGCACCACCTGCTGGCGATTCAAGGTAACAACACCGAAACGGGAGAAACAAGCTTGATAAAGACATAGACCAAACTGCTGAAGGAAGGTTAATCTGAACTGTCCTTCACAGCAGATCAGGGGAACTGACCCTAACTGCAAACTAATTTACCAGCTTGAAAAGAAAACTAGAAATCAGACCTGAAAG
>NW_007107133.1:0-1074 GCF_000164805.1 Carlito syrichta
CCTCAGCCTCCCAAGGCGCGGGATTACAGGCTGAGGCACTGAGCCTAGCTCATTCTGCTCATTTTAAGCTTAAAAAAACCCTTTATCTGGTTGCTTAATGATGCCATCAAGTATCAAGTTTCTTTTCATGGCTTTGTTCTTCAATTCTCTTCCCTCAACTGAAGGCAGTATCTTTCTCTGGTTGTGGGTTTGCTGCCAGAAACAATCAAGGCTATTGGCATTCTTATTCATGCCCCTAGTAGGCAGAAATTTTATCTCCCAGAAAAATTTCTTGACCGTCACTCATATTAGGTAAGTCTGAATTTCCTTTCCTCTTCTGAACAAATTATTGTGGCAAAATAGGTTTTAGTTGCCAGTTGTTCAGTTCCATCTGCCTCCTGTGTTTTTCTCAAAAATGACGGTCTTTACATGGAATTGTAATCCAGAATGATTTTAGTCCCATAATGTATAGAATGGCATCTGGGGCCCAGTAGGTACTCACCAAAATTTAACAATTGAATGTCTTTTTGTACATTTATTGTATACCCTGAGACTTTGCCAAAATCCTTTATCAGTTCAAGGAGGCTTTTGACAGATTCTCTTGGGTTTTCAAGGTACACACTCATGTCGTCTGCAAAGAGAGATAACTTGACTTCCTCTTTTCCTATTTGGATACCCCTGATCGCCTCCTCTTTTCTGATTGCTCTAGCCGGGACTTCCAATAGTATATTGAACAGGAGGGGAGAGAGTGGGCATCCTTGTCTTGTTCCAGTTTTCAGGGAAAATGGTTCCAATTTTTGTCTGTTTAGGAGTATGCTAGCTGTGGGTTTCTCATAGATGGCTTTTACCATTTTGAGGTATGTTCCATGTATGCCTAGATGTTTGAGGGGTTTTATCAAGAAGGGGTGCTGTATTTTATCAAAAACTTTTTCTCCATCTAATGATATAAATATGTGTTTTTTGTTCTGACATCTCTTGATGTATTTAATTACATTTATTGCTTTGCGAATGTTGAACCAGTCTTGCGTCCCAGGGATGAAGCCTACTTTGTCATGATGGATGATTTTTGAGATGTGTTGTTGCATATGGTTTGCT